>NW_027372044.1:0-17159 GCF_046119375.1 Phyllobates terribilis
ATTTCAGAATTGCACCTTGCAATGTGGAGATATTACTGTTTGTGCATTTACAATATTCATTGATTTTTGCCATTGAAAAACATGTTTTTCATATACCAGAAATGTTTGAAGCTACTGACTGAATGAAAGGAGCTGGCATCTCAACCTCTTTGAATCTTCTTTATCATGCTAGGATTAACAGGAAAAAGCTAAAAATTTCAGAATTGCACCGTGCAATGTGGAGATATTACTGTGCATTTACAATATTCATTGATTTTTGCCATTGAAAAACATGTTTTTCATATACCAGAAATGTTTGAAGCTACTGACTGAATGAAAGGAGCTGGCATCTCACTCTCTTTGAATCTTCTTTATCATGCTAGGATTAGCAGGAAAAAGCAAAAAATTTCAGAATTGCACCTTGCAATGTGGAGATATTACTGTTTGTGCATTTACAATATTCATTGATTTTTGCCATTGAAAAACATGTTTTTCATATACCAGAAATGTTTGAAGCTACTGACTGAATGAAAGGAGCTGGCATCTCACTCTCTTTGAATCTTCTTTATCATGCTAGGATTAACAGGAAAAAGCTAAAAATTTCAGAATTGCACCGTGCAATGTGGAGATATTACTGTTTGTGCATTTACAATATTCATTGATTTTTGCCATTGAAAAACATGTTTTTCATATACCAGAAATGTTTGAAGCTACTGACTGAATGAAAGGAGCTGGCATCTCACTCTCTTTGAATCTTCTTTATCATGCTAGGATTAGCAGGAAAAAGCAAAAAATTTCAGAATTGCACCTTGCAATGTGGAGATATTACTGTTTGTGCATTTACAATATTCATTGATTTTTGCCATTGAAAAACATGTTTTTCATATACCAGAAATGTTTGAAGCTACTGACTGAATGAAAGGAGCTGGCATCTCACTCTCTTTGAATCTTCTTTATCATGCTAGGATTAACAGGAAAAAGCTAAAAATTTCAGAATTGCACCGTGCAATGTGGAGATATTACTGTTTGTGCATTTACAATATTCATTGATTTTTGCCATTGAAAAACATGTTTTTCATATACCAGAAATGTTTGAAGCTACTGACTGAATGAAAGGAGCTGGCATCTCACTCTCTTTGAATCTTCTTTATCATGCTAGGATTAACAGGAAAAAGCTAAAAATTTCAGAATTGCACCGTGCAATGTGGAGATATTACTGTTTGTGCATTTACAATATTCATTGATTTTTGCCATTGAAAAACATGTTTTTCATATACCAGAAATGTTTGAAGCTACTGACTGAATGAAAGGAGCTGGCATCTCACTCTCTTTGAATCTTCTTGATCATGCTAGGATTAGCAGGAAAAAGCAAAAAATTTCAGAATTGCACCTTGCAATGTGGAGATATTACTGTTTGTGCATTTACAATATTCATTGATTTTTGCCATTGAAAAACATGTTTTTCATATACCAGAAATGTTTGAAGCTACTGACTGAATGAAAGGAGCTGGCATCTCACTCTCTTTGAATCTTCTTTATCATGCTAGGATTAACAGGAAAAAGCTAAAAATTTCAGCATTGCACCGTGCAATGTGGAGATATTAGTTTGTGCATTTACAATATTCATTGATTTTTGCCATTGAAAAACATGTTTTTCATATACCAGAAATGTTTGAAGCTACTGACTGAATGAAAGGAGCTGGCATCTCACTCTCTTTGAATCTTCTTTATCATGCTAGGATTAGCAGGAAAAAGCAAAAAATTTCAGAATTGCACCTTGCAATGTGGAGATATTACTGTTTGTGCATTTACAATATTCATTGATTTTTGCCATTGAAAAACATGTTTTTCATATACCAGAAATGTTTGAAGCTACTGACTGAATGAAAGGAGCTGGCATCTCACTCTCTTTGAATCTTCTTTATCATGCTAGGATTAACAGGAAAAAGCTAAAAATTTCAGAATTGCACCGTGCAATGTGGAGATATTACTGTTTGTGCATTTACAATATTCATTGATTTTTGCCATTGAAAAACATGTTTTTCATATACCAGAAATGTTTGAAGCTACTGACTGAATGAAAGGAGCTGGCATCTCACTCTCTTTGAATCTTCTTTATCATGCTAGGATTAGCAGGAAAAAGCAAAAAATTTCAGAATTGCACCTTGCAATGTGGAGATATTACTGTTTGTGCATTTACAATATTCATTGATTTTTGCCATTGAAAAACATGTTTTTCATATACCAGAAATGTTTGAAGCTACTGACTGAATGAAAGGAGCTGGCATCTCACTCTTTGAATCTTCTTTATCATGCTAGGATTAGCAGGAAAAAGCAAAAAATTTCAGAATTGCACCTTGCAATGTGGAGATATTACTGTTTGTGCATTTACAATATTCATTGATTTTTGCCATTGAAAAACATGTTTTTCATATACCAGAAATGTTTGAAGCTACTGACTGAATGAAAGGAGCTGGCATCTCACTCTCTTTGAATCTTCTTTATCATGCTAGGATTAACAGGAAAAAGCTAAAAATTTCAGAATTGCACCGTGCAATGTGGAGATATTACTGTTTGTGCATTTACAATATTCATTGATTTTTGCCATTGAAAAACATGTTTTTCATATACCAGAAATGTTTGAAGCTACTGACTGAATGAAAGGAGCTGGCATCTCACTCTCTTTGAATCTTCTTTATCATGCTAGGATTAGCAGGAAAAAGCAAAAAATTTCAGAATTGCACCTTGCAATGTGGAGATATTACTGTTTGTGCATTTACAATATTCATTGATTTTTGCCATTGAAAAACATGTTTTTCATATACCAGAAATGTTTGAAGCTACTGACTGAATGAAAGGAGCTGGCATCTCAACCTCTTTGAATCTTCTTTATCATGCTAGGATTAACAGGAAAAAGCTAAAAATTTCAGAATTGCACCGTGCAATGTGGAGATATTACTGTGCATTTACAATATTCATTGATTTTTGCCATTGAAAAACATGTTTTTCATATACCAGAAATGTTTGAAGCTACTGACTGAATGAAAGGAGCTGGCATCTCACTCTCTTTGAATCTTCTTTATCATGCTAGGATTAGCAGGAAAAAGCAAAAAATTTCAGAATTGCACCTTGCAATGTGGAGATATTACTGTTTGTGCATTTACAATATTCATTGATTTTTGCCATTGAAAAACATGTTTTTCATATACCAGAAATGTTTGAAGCTACTGACTGAATGAAAGGAGCTGGCATCTCACTCTCTTTGAATCTTCTTTATCATGCTAGGATTAACAGGAAAAAGCTAAAAATTTCAGAATTGCACCGTGCAATGTGGAGATATTACTGTTTGTGCATTTACAATATTCATTGATTTTTGCCATTGAAAAACATGTTTTTCATATACCAGAAATGTTTGAAGCTACTGACTGAATGAAAGGAGCTGGCATCTCACTCTCTTTGAATCTTCTTTATCATGCTAGGATTAGCAGGAAAAAGCAAAAAATTTCAGAATTGCACCTTGCAATGTGGAGATATTACTGTTTGTGCATTTACAATATTCATTGATTTTTGCCATTGAAAAACATGTTTTTCATATACCAGAAATGTTTGAAGCTACTGACTGAATGAAAGGAGCTGGCATCTCACTCTCTTTGAATCTTCTTTATCATGCTAGGATTAACAGGAAAAAGCTAAAAATTTCAGAATTGCACCGTGCAATGTGGAGATATTACTGTTTGTGCATTTACAATATTCATTGATTTTTGCCATTGAAAAACGTTTTTCATATACCAGAAATGTTTGAAGCTACTGACTGAATGAAAGGAGCTGGCATCTCACTCTCTTTGAATCTTCTTTATCATGCTAGGATTAACAGGAAAAAGCTAAAAATTTCAGAATTGCACCGTGCAATGTGGAGATATTACTGTTTGTGCATTTACAATATTCATTGATTTTTGCCATTGAAAAACATGTTTTTCATATACCAGAAATGTTTGAAGCTACTGACTGAATGAAAGGAGCTGGCATCTCACTCTCTTTGAATCTTCTTTATCATGCTAGGATTAGCAGGAAAAAGCAAAAAATTTCAGAATTGCACCTTGCAATGTGGAGATATTACTGTTTGTGCATTTACAATATTCATTGATTTTTGCCATTGAAAAACATGTTTTTCATATACCAGAAATGTTTGAAGCTACTGACTGAATGAAAGGAGCTGGCATCTCACTCTTTGAATCTTCTTTATCATGCTAGGATTAGCAGGAAAAAGCAAAAAATTTCAGAATTGCACCTTGCAATGTGGAGATATTACTGTTTGTGCATTTACAATATTCATTGATTTTTGCCATTGAAAAACATGTTTTTCATATACCAGAAATGTTTGAAGCTACTGACTGAATGAAAGGAGCTGGCATCTCACTCTCTTTGAATCTTCTTTATCATGCTAGGATTAACAGGAAAAAGCTAAAAATTTCAGAATTGCACCGTGCAATGTGGAGATATTACTGTTTGTGCATTTACAATATTCATTGATTTTTGCCATTGAAAAACATGTTTTTCATATACCAGAAATGTTTGAAGCTACTGACTGAATGAAAGGAGCTGGCATCTCACTCTCTTTGAATCTTCTTTATCATGCTAGGATTAGCAGGAAAAAGCAAAAAATTTCAGAATTGCACCTTGCAATGTGGAGATATTACTGTTTGTGCATTTACAATATTCATTGATTTTTGCCATTGAAAAACATGTTTTTCATATACCAGAAATGTTTGAAGCTACTGACTGAATGAAAGGAGCTGGCATCTCAACCTCTTTGAATCTTCTTTATCATGCTAGGATTAACAGGAAAAAGCTAAAAATTTCAGAATTGCACCGTGCAATGTGGAGATATTACTGTGCATTTACAATATTCATTGATTTTTGCCATTGAAAAACATGTTTTTCATATACCAGAAATGTTTGAAGCTACTGACTGAATGAAAGGAGCTGGCATCTCACTCTCTTTGAATCTTCTTTATCATGCTAGGATTAGCAGGAAAAAGCAAAAAATTTCAGAATTGCACCTTGCAATGTGGAGATATTACTGTTTGTGCATTTACAATATTCATTGATTTTTGCCATTGAAAAACATGTTTTTCATATACCACAAATGTTTGAAGCTACTGACTGAATGAAAGGAGCTGGCATCTCACTCTCTTTGAATCTTCTTTATCATGCTAGGATTAACAGGAAAAAGCTAAAAATTTCAGAATTGCACCGTGCAATGTGGAGATATTACTGTTTGTGCATTTACAATATTCATTGATTTTTGCCATTGAAAAACATGTTTTTCATATACCAGAAATGTTTGAAGCTACTGACTGAATGAAAGGAGCTGGCATCTCACTCTCTTTGAATCTTCTTTATCATGCTAGGATTAGCAGGAAAAAGCAAAAAATTTCAGAATTGCACCTTGCAATGTGGAGATATTACTGTTTGTGCATTTACAATATTCATTGATTTTTGCCATTGAAAAACATGTTTTTCATATACCAGAAATGTTTGAAGCTACTGACTGAATGAAAGGAGCTGGCATCTCACTCTCTTTGAATCTTCTTTATCATGCTAGGATTAACAGGAAAAAGCTAAAAATTTCAGAATTGCACCGTGCAATGTGGAGATATTACTGTTTGTGCATTTACAATATTCATTGATTTTTGCCATTGAAAAACATGTTTTTCATATACCAGAAATGTTTGAAGCTACTGACTGAATGAAAGGAGCTGGCATCTCACTCTCTTTGAATCTTCTTTATCATGCTAGGATTAACAGGAAAAAGCTAAAAATTTCAGAATTGCACCGTGCAATGTGGAGATATTACTGTTTGTGCATTTACAATATTCATTGATTTTTGCCATTGAAAAACATGTTTTTCATATACCAGAAATGTTTGAAGCTACTGACTGAATGAAAGGAGCTGGCATCTCACTCTCTTTGAATCTTCTTGATCATGCTAGGATTAGCAGGAAAAAGCAAAAAATTTCAGAATTGCACCTTGCAATGTGGAGATATTACTGTTTGTGCATTTACAATATTCATTGATTTTTGCCATTGAAAAACATGTTTTTCATATACCAGAAATGTTTGAAGCTACTGACTGAATGAAAGGAGCTGGCATCTCACTCTTTGAATCTTCTTTATCATGCTAGGATTAGCAGGAAAAAGCAAAAAATTTCAGAATTGCACCTTGCAATGTGGAGATATTACTGTTTGTGCATTTACAATATTCATTGATTTTTGAAATTGAAAAACATGTTTTTCATATACCAGAAATGTTTGAAGCTACTGACTGAATGAAAGGAGCTGGCATCTCACTCTCTTTGAATCTTCTTTATCATGCTAGGATTAACAGGAAAAAGCAAAAAATTTCAGAATTGCACCTTGCAATGTGGAGATATTACTGTTTGTGCATTTACAATATTCATTGATTTTTGCCATTGAAAAACATGTTTTTCATATACCAGAAATGTTTGAAGCTACTGACTGAATGAAAGGAGCTGGCATCTCACTCTCTTTGAATCTTCTTTATCATGCTAGGATTAACAGGAAAAAGCTAAAAATTTCAGCATTGCACCGTGCAATGTGGAGATATTAGTTTGTGCATTTACAATATTCATTGATTTTTGCCATTGAAAAACATGTTTTTCATATACCAGAAATGTTTGAAGCTACTGACTGAATGAAAGGAGCTGGCATCTCACTCTCTTTGAATCTTCTTTATCATGCTAGGATTAGCAGGAAAAAGCAAAAAATTTCAGAATTGCACCTTGCAATGTGGAGATATTACTGTTTGTGCATTTACAATATTCATTGATTTTTGCCATTGAAAAACATGTTTTTCATATACCAGAAATGTTTGAAGCTACTGACTGAATGAAAGGAGCTGGCATCTCACTCTCTTTGAATCTTCTTTATCATGCTAGGATTAACAGGAAAAAGCTAAAAATTTCAGAATTGCACCGTGCAATGTGGAGATATTACTGTTTGTGCATTTACAATATTCATTGATTTTTGCCATTGAAAAACATGTTTTTCATATACCAGAAATGTTTGAAGCTACTGACTGAATGAAAGGAGCTGGCATCTCACTCTCTTTGAATCTTCTTTATCTTGCTAGGATTAGCAGGAAAAAGCAAAAAATTTCAGAATTGCACCTTGCAATGTGGAGATATTACTGTTTGTGCATTTACAATATTCATTGATTTTTGCCATTGAAAAACATGTTTTTCATATACCAGAAATGTTTGAAGCTACTGACTGAATGAAAGGAGCTGGCATCTCACTCTCTTTGAATCTTCTTTATCATGCTAGGATTAACAGGAAAAAGCTAAAAATTTCAGAATTGCACCGTGCAATGTGGAGATATTACTGTTTGTGCATTTACAATATTCATTGATTTTTGCCATTGAAAAACATGTTTTTCATATACCAGAAATGTTTGAAGCTACTGACTGAATGAAAGGAGCTGGCATCTCACTCTCTTTGAATCTTCTTTATCATGCTAGGATTAGCAGGAAAAAGCAAAAAATTTCAGAATTGCACCTTGCAATGTGGAGATATTACTGTTTGTGCATTTACAATATTCATTGATTTTTGCCATTGAAAAACATGTTTTTCATATACCAGAAATGTTTGAAGCTACTGACTGAATGAAAGGAGCTGGCATCTCACTCTCTTTGAATCTTCTTTATCATGCTAGGATTAGCAGGAAAAAGCAAAAAATTTCAGAATTGCACCTTGCAATGTGGAGATATTACTGTTTGTGCATTTACAATATTCATTGATTTTTGCCATTGAAAAACATGTTTTTCATATACCAGAAATGTTTGAAGCTACTGACTGAATGAAAGGAGCTGGCATCTCACTCTCTTTGAATCTTCTTTATCATGCTAGGATTAACAGGAAAAAGCTAAAAATTTCAGAATTGCACCGTGCAATGTGGAGATATTACTGTTTGTGCATTTACAATATTCATTGATTTTTGCCATTGAAAAACATGTTTTTCATATACCAGAAATGTTTGAAGCTACTGACTGAATGAAAGGAGCTGGCATCTCACTCTCTTTGAATCTTCTTTATCATGCTAGGATTAACAGGAAAAAGCTAAAAATTTCAGAATTGCACCGTGCAATGTGGAGATATTACTGTTTGTGCATTTACAATATTCATTGATTTTTGCCATTGAAAAACATGTTTTTCATATACCAGAAATGTTTGAAGCTACTGACTGAATGAAAGGAGCTGGCATCTCACTCTCTTTGAATCTTCTTTATCATGCTAGGATTAGCAGGAAAAAGCAAAAAATTTCAGAATTGCACCTTGCAATGTGGAGATATTACTGTTTGTGCATTTACAATATTCATTGATTTTTGCCATTGAAAAACATGTTTTTCATATACCAGAAATGTTTGAAGCTACTGACTGAATTAAAGGAGCTGGCATCTCACTCTTTGAATCTTCTTTATCATGCTAGGATTAGCAGGAAAAAGCAAAAAATTTCAGAATTGCACCTTGCAATGTGGAGATATTACTGTTTGTGCATTTACAATATTCATTGATTTTTGCCATTGAAAAACATGTTTTTCATATACCAGAAATGTTTGAAGCTACTGACTGAATGAAAGGAGCTGGCATCTCACTCTCTTTGAATCTTCTTTATCATGCTAGGATTAACAGGAAAAAGCAAAAAATTTCAGAATTGCACCTTGCAATGTGGAGATATTACTGTTTGTGCATTTACAATATTCATTGATTTTTGCCATTGAAAAACATGTTTTTCATATACCAGAAATGTTTGAAGCTACTGACTGAATGAAAGGAGCTGGCATCTCACTCTCTTTGAATCTTCTTTATCATGCTAGGATTAACAGGAAAAAGCTAAAAATTTCAGAATTGCACCGTGCAATGTGGAGATATTACTGTTTGTGCATTTACAATATTCATTGATTTTTGCCATTGAAAAACATGTTTTTCATATACCAGAAATGTTTGAAGCTACTGACTGAATGAAAGGAGCTGGCATCTCACTCTCTTTGAATCTTCTTTATCATGCTAGGATTAGCAGGAAAAAGCAAAAAATTTCAGAATTGCACCTTGCAATGTGGAGATATTACTGTTTGTGCATTTACAATATTCATTGATTTTTGCCATTGAAAAACATGTTTTTCATATACCAGAAATGTTTGAAGCTACTGACTGAATGAAAGGAGCTGGCATCTCACTCTTTGAATCTTCTTTATCATGCTAGGATTAGCAGGAAAAAGCAAAAAATTTCAGAATTGCACCTTGCAATGTGGAGATATTACTGTTTGTGCATTTACAATATTCATTGATTTTTGCCATTGAAAAACATGTTTTTCATATACCAGAAATGTTTGAAGCTACTGACTGAATGAAAGGAGCTGGCATCTCACTCTCTTTGAATCTTCTTTATCATGCTAGGATTAACAGGAAAAAGCTAAAAATTTCAGAATTGCACCGTGCAATGTGGAGATATTACTGTTTGTGCATTTACAATATTCATTGATTTTTGCCATTGAAAAACATGTTTTTCATATACCAGAAATGTTTGAAGCTACTGACTGAATGAAAGGAGCTGGCATCTCACTCTCTTTGAATCTTCTTTATCATGCTAGGATTAGCAGGAAAAAGCAAAAAATTTCAGAATTGCACCTTGCAATGTGGAGATATTACTGTTTGTGCATTTACAATATTCATTGATTTTTGCCATTGAAAAACATGTTTTTCATATACCAGAAATGTTTGAAGCTACTGACTGAATGAAAGGAGCTGGCATCTCAACCTCTTTGAATCTTCTTTATCATGCTAGGATTAACAGGAAAAAGCTAAAAATTTCAGAATTGCACCGTGCAATGTGGAGATATTACTGTTTGTGCATTTACAATATTCATTGATTTTTGCCATTGAAAAACATGTTTTTCATATACCAGAAATGTTTGAAGCTACTGACTGAATGAAAGGAGCTGGCATCTCACTCTCTTTGAATCTTCTTTATCATGCTAGGATTAGCAGGAAAAAGCAAAAAATTTCAGAATTGCACCTTGCAATGTGGAGATATTACTGTTTGTGCATTTACAATATTCATTGATTTTTGCCATTGAAAAACATGTTTTTCATATACCAGAAATGTTTGAAGCTACTGACTGAATGAAAGGAGCTGGCATCTCACTCTCTTTGAATCTTCTTTATCATGCTAGGATTAACAGGAAAAAGCTAAAAATTTCAGAATTGCACCGTGCAATGTGGAGATATTACTGTTTGTGCATTTACAATATTCATTGATTTTTGCCATTGAAAAACATGTTTTTCATATACCAGAAATGTTTGAAGCTACTGACTGAATGAAAGGAGCTGGCATCTCACTCTCTTTGAATCTTCTTTATCATGCTAGGATTAACAGGAAAAAGCTAAAAATTTCAGAATTGCACCGTGCAATGTGGAGATATTACTGTTTGTGCATTTACAATATTCATTGATTTTTGCCATTGAAAAACATGTTTTTCATATACCAGAAATGTTTGAAGCTACTGACTGAATGAAAGGAGCTGGCATCTCACTCTCTTTGAATCTTCTTGATCATGCTAGGATTAGCAGGAAAAAGCAAAAAATTTCAGAATTGCACCTTGCAATGTGGAGATATTACTGTTTGTGCATTTACAATATTCATTGATTTTTGCCATTGAAAAACATGTTTTTCATATACCAGAAATGTTTGAAGCTACTGACTGAATGAAAGGAGCTGGCATCTCACTCTTTGAATCTTCTTTATCATGCTAGGATTAGCAGGAAAAAGCAAAAAATTTCAGAATTGCACCTTGCAATGTGGAGATATTACTGTTTGTGCATTTACAATATTCAGTGATTTTTGAAATTGAAAAACATGTTTTTCATATACCAGAAATGTTTGAAGCTACTGACTGAATGAAAGGAGCTGGCATCTCACTCTCTTTGAATCTTCTTTATCATGCTAGGATTAACAGGAAAAAGCAAAAAATTTCAGAATTGCACCTTGCAATGTGGAGATATTACTGTTTGTGCATTTACAATATTCATTGATTTTTGCCATTGAAAAACATGTTTTTCATATACCAGAAATGTTTGAAGCTACTGACTGAATGAAAGGAGCTGGCATCTCACTCTCTTTGAATCTTCTTTATCATGCTAGGATTAACAGGAAAAAGCTAAAAATTTCAGCATTGCACCGTGCAATGTGGAGATATTAGTTTGTGCATTTACAATATTCATTGATTTTTGCCATTGAAAAACATGTTTTTCATATACCAGAAATGTTTGAAGCTACTGACTGAATGAAAGGAGCTGGCATCTCACTCTCTTTGAATCTTCCTTATCATGCTAGGATTAGCAGGAAAAAGCAAAAAATTTCAGAATTGCACCTTGCAATGTGGAGATATTACTGTTTGTGCATTTACAATATTCATTGATTTTTGCCATTGAAAAACATGTTTTTCATATACCAGAAATGTTTGAAGCTACTGACTGAATGAAAGGAGCTGGCATCTCACTCTCTTTGAATCTTCTTTATCATGCTAGGATTAACAGGAAAAAGCTAAAAATTTCAGAATTGCACCGTGCAATGTGGAGATATTACTGTTTGTGCATTTACAATATTCATTGATTTTTGCCATTGAAAAACATGTTTTTCATATACCAGAAATGTTTGAAGCTACTGACTGAATGAAAGGAGCTGGCATCTCACTCTCTTTGAATCTTCTTTATCTTGCTAGGATTAGCAGGAAAAAGCAAAAAATTTCAGAATTGCACCTTGCAATGTGGAGATATTACTGTTTGTGCATTTACAATATTCATTGATTTTTGCCATTGAAAAACATGTTTTTCATATACCAGAAATGTTTGAAGCTACTGACTGAATGAAAGGAGCTGGCATCTCACTCTCTTTGAATCTTCTTTATCATGCTAGGATTAACAGGAAAAAGCTAAAAATTTCAGAATTGCACCGTGCAATGTGGAGATATTACTGTTTGTGCATTTACAATATTCATTGATTTTTGCCATTGAAAAACATGTTTTTCATATACCAGAAATGTTTGAAGCTACTGACTGAATGAAAGGAGCTGGCATCTCACTCTCTTTGAATCTTCTTTATCATGCTAGGATTAGCAGGAAAAAGCAAAAAATTTCAGAATTGCACCTTGCAATGTGGAGATATTACTGTTTGTGCATTTACAATATTCATTGATTTTTGCCATTGAAAAACATGTTTTTCATATACCAGAAATGTTTGAAGCTACTGACTGAATGAAAGGAGCTGGCATCTCACTCTCTTTGAATCTTCTTTATCATGCTAGGATTAACAGGAAAAAGCTAAAAATTTCAGAATTGCACCGTGCAATGTGGAGATATTACTGTTTGTGCATTTACAATATTCATTGATTTTTGCCATTGAAAAACATGTTTTTCATATACCAGAAATGTTTGAAGCTACTGACTGAATGAAAGGAGCTGGCATCTCACTCTCTTTGAATCTTCTTTATCATGCTAGGATTAACAGGAAAAAGCTAAAAATTTCAGAATTGCACCGTGCAATGTGGAGATATTACTGTTTGTGCATTTACAATATTCATTGATTTTTGCCATTGAAAAACATGTTTTTCATATACCAGAAATGTTTGAAGCTACTGACTGAATGAAAGGAGCTGGCATCTCACTCTCTTTGAATCTTCTTTATCATGCTAGGATTAGCAGGAAAAAGCAAAAAATTTCAGAATTGCACCTTGCAATGTGGAGATATTACTGTTTGTGCATTTACAATATTCATTGATTTTTGCCATTGAAAAACATGTTTTTCATATACCAGAAATGTTTGAAGCTACTGACTGAATTAAAGGAGCTGGCATCTCACTCTTTGAATCTTCTTTATCATGCTAGGATTAGCAGGAAAAAGCAAAAAATTTCAGAATTGCACCTTGCAATGTGGAGATATTACTGTTTGTGCATTTACAATATTCATTGATTTTTGCCATTGAAAAACATGTTTTTCATATACCAGAAATGTTTGAAGCTACTGACTGAATGAAAGGAGCTGGCATCTCACTCTCTTTGAATCTTCTTTATCATGCTAGGATTAACAGGAAAAAGCAAAAAATTTCAGAATTGCACCTTGCAATGTGGAGATATTACTGTTTGTGCATTTACAATATTCATTGATTTTTGCCATTGAAAAACATGTTTTTCATATACCAGAAATGTTTGAAGCTACTGACTGAATGAAAGGAGCTGGCATCTCACTCTCTTTGAATCTTCTTTATCATGCTAGGATTAACAGGAAAAAGCTAAAAATTTCAGCATTGCACCGTGCAATGTGGAGATATTAGTTTGTGCATTTACAATATTCATTGATTTTTGCCATTGAAAAACATGTTTTTCATATACCAGAAATGTTTGAAGCTACTGACTGAATGAAAGGAGCTGGCATCTCACTCTCTTTGAATCTTCTTTATCATGCTAGGATTAACAGGAAAAAGCTAAAAATTTCAGAATTGCACCGTGCAATGTGGAGATATTACTGTTTGTGCATTTACAATATTCATTGATTTTTGCCATTGAAAAACATGTTTTTCATATACCAGAAATGTTTGAAGCTACTGACTGAATGAAAGGAGCTGGCATCTCACTCTCTTTGAATCTTCTTTATCATGCTAGGATTAGCAGGAAAAAGCAAAAAATTTCAGAATTGCACCTTGCAATGTGGAGATATTACTGTTTGTGCATTTACAATATTCATTGATTTTTGCCATTGAAAAACATGTTTTTCATATACCAGAAATGTTTGAAGCTACTGACTGAATGAAAGGAGCTGGCATCTCAACCTCTTTGAATCTTCTTTATCATGCTAGGATTAACAGGAAAAAGCTAAAAATTTCAGAATTGCACCGTGCAATGTGGAGATATTACTGTGCATTTACAATATTCATTGATTTTTGCCATTGAAAAACATGTTTTTCATATACCAGAAATGTTTGAAGCTACTGACTGAATGAAAGGAGCTGGCATCTCACTCTCTTTGAATCTTCTTTATCATGCTAGGATTAACAGGAAAAAGCTAAAAATTTCAGAATTGCACCGTGCAATGTGGAGATATTACTGTTTGTGCATTTACAATATTCATTGATTTTTGCCATTGAAAAACATGTTTTTCATATACCAGAAATGTTTGAAGCTACTGACTGAATGAAAGGAGCTGGCATCTCAATCTCTTTGAATCTTCTTTATCATGCTAGGATTAGCAGGAAAAAGCAAAAAATTTCAGAATTGCACCTTGCAATGTGGAGATATTACTGTTTGTGCATTTACAATATTCATTGATTTTTGCCATTGAAAAACATGTTTTTCATATACCAGAAATGTTTGAAGCTACTGACTGAATGAAAGGAGCTGGCATCTCACTCTCTTTGAATCTTCTTTATCATGCTAGGATTAACAGGAAAAAGCTAAAAATTTCAGAATTGCACCGTGCAATGTGGAGATATTACTGTTTGTGCATTTACAATATTCATTGATTTTTGCCATTGAAAAACATGTTTTTCATATACCAGAAATGTTTGAAGCTACTGACTGAATGAAAGGAGCTGGCATCTCACTCTCTTTGAATCTTCTTTATCATGCTAGGATTAGCAGGAAAAAGCAAAAAATTTCAGAATTGCACCTTGCAATGTGGAGATATTACTGTTTGTGCATTTACAATATTCATTGATTTTTGCCATTGAAAAACATGTTTTTCATATACCAGAAATGTTTGAAGCTACTGACTGAATGAAAGGAGCTGGCATCTCACTCTCTTTGAATCTTCTTTATCATGCTAGGATTAACAGGAAAAAGCTAAAAATTTCAGAATTGCACCGTGCAATGTGGAGATATTACTGTTTGTGCATTTACAATATTCATTGATTTTTGCCATTGAAAAACGTTTTTCATATACCAGAAATGTTTGAAGCTACTGACTGAATGAAAGGAGCTGGCATCTCACTCTCTTTGAATCTTCTTTATCATGCTAGGATTAACAGGAAAAAGCTAAAAATTTCAGAATTGCACCGTGCAATGTGGAGATATTACTGTTTGTGCATTTACAATATTCATTGATTTTTGCCATTGAAAAACATGTTTTTCATATACCAGAAATGTTTGAAGCTACTGACTGAATGAAAGGAGCTGGCATCTCACTCTCTTTGAATCTTCTTTATCATGCTAGGATTAGCAGGAAAAAGCAAAAAATTTCAGAATTGCACCTTGCAATGTGGAGATATTACTGTTTGTGCATTTACAATATTCATTGATTTTTGCCATTGAAAAACATGTTTTTCATATACCAGAAATGTTTGAAGCTACTGACTGAATGAAAGGAGCTGGCATCTCACTCTCTTTGAATCTTCTTTATCATGCTAGGATTAACAGGAAAAAGCTAAAAATTTCAGAATTGCACCGTGCAATGTGGAGATATTACTGTTTGTGCATTTACAATATTCATTGATTTTTGCCATTGAAAAACATGTTTTTCATATACCAGAAATGTTTGAAGCTACTGACTGAATGAAAGGAGCTGGCATCTCACTCTCTTTGAATCTTCTTTATCATGCTAGGATTAGCAGGAAAAAGCAAAAAATTTCAGAATTGCACCTTGCAATGTGGAGATATTACTGTTTGTGCATTTACAATATTCATTGATTTTTGCCATTGAAAAACATGTTTTTCATATACCAGAAATGTTTGAAGCTACTGACTGAATGAAAGGAGCTGGCATCTCAACCTCTTTGAATCTTCTTTATCATGCTAGGATTAACAGGAAAAAGCTAAAAATTTCAGAATTGCACCGTGCAATGTGGAGATATTACTGTGCATTTACAATATTCATTGATTTTTGCCATTGAAAAACATGTTTTTCATATACCAGAAATGTTTGAAGCTACTGACTGAATGAAAGGAGCTGGCATCTCACTCTCTTTGAATCTTCTTTATCATGCTAGGATTAGCAGGAAAAAGCAAAAAATTTCAGAATTGCACCTTGCAATGTGGAGATATTACTGTTTGTGCATTTACAATATTCATTGATTTTTGCCATTGAAAAACATGTTTTTCATATACCAGAAATGTTTGAAGCTACTGACTGAATGAAAGGAGCTGGCATCTCACTCTCTTTGAATCTTCTTTATCATGCTAGGATTAACAGGAAAAAGCTAAAAATTTCAGAATTGCACCGTGCAATGTGGAGATATTACTGTTTGTGCATTTACAATATTCATTGATTTTTGCCATTGAAAAACATGTTTTTCATATACCAGAAATGTTTGAAGCTACTGACTGAATGAAAGGAGCTGGCATCTCACTCTCTTTGAATCTTCTTTATCATGCTAGGATTAGCAGGAAAAAGCAAAAAATTTCAGAATTGCACCTTGCAATGTGGAGATATTACTGTTTGTGCATTTACAATATTCATTGATTTTTGCCATTGAAAAACATGTTTTTCATATACCAGAAATGTTTGAAGCTACTGACTGAATGAAAGGAGCTGGCATCTCACTCTCTTTGAATCTTCTTTATCATGCTAGGATTAACAGGAAAAAGCTAAAAATTTCAGAATTGCACCGTGCAATGTGGAGATATTACTGTTTGTGCATTTACAATATTCATTGATTTTTGCCATTGAAAAACATGTTTTTCATATACCAGAAATGTTTGAAGCTACTGACTGAATGAAAGGAGCTGGCATCTCACTCTCTTTGAATCTTCTTTATCATGCTAGGATTAACAGGAAAAAGCTAAAAATTTCAGAATTGCACCGTGCAATGTGGAGATATTACTGTTTGTGCATTTACAATATTCATTGATTTTTGCCATTGAAAAACATGTTTTTCATATACCAGAAATGTTTGAAGCTACTGACTGAATGAAAGGAGCTGGCATCTCACTCTCTTTGAATCTTCTTGATCATGCTAGGATTAGCAGGAAAAAGCAAAAAATTTCAGAATTGCACCTTGCAATGTGGAGATATTACTGTTTGTGCATTTACAATATTCATTGATTTTTGCCATTGAAAAACATGTTTTTCATATACCAGAAATGTTTGAAGCTACTGACTGAATGAAAGGAGC
>NW_027372045.1:0-10000 GCF_046119375.1 Phyllobates terribilis
GGCCCCCAACGCTCATCCTTTATTATACAGGAAGGACCACGTCAGGAGAGATCCGCGCACATTTAGGGCAATTGAGGCGGCTCGGACACATCCGCAGAGAGATGGCCGCAGACCCGGGTTGTGCTGCAGAGTTCTCCTTTTCCAGATTGGTAAGTGAACGGCAACTGCAAAAAGCGATGGTGTGGATTCACCACTGTGGAAATTCTGCAGCAGAAATGTCCCGTGTGGACCCCAATCACTTCATGTGGCCGTCGCTGGCTGCTCCCCTTCCTGATGCAAAGGCGAGCGGAGCCGGAGAAACCCTTTATATAGGCTGATTTATGAGACAGTAAATCTATTCTGTGTCAGGTGATAATTGTGGCACAATCTCGGCCTCCTATGGAGGAACAAATAATGGGGGTCACAGTCCAGGAAAGTGAACGATGTAGATGAGAATAATCCAGAAAACGTATAAAGAAGTGGTCGGCTGGTGAGCGATAGGAGCGAACAACGCCGGCCTCCATGGTGTGAGCATCATTCGAAGGTCTAAAGCCGAGGTCGGCGCCCTGTGTCACCCATACTACAGAGGGTAAAGCCAAAGTGTGGTGGAGCACGGTGGCATGGGCCACATGCTCACGGGGTCGCCACCTTCTGGCCATTGGCTGCAGGGACGCTGGCAACCTGTCATTTACACAATGACTACCTGCAAACTTCTACATTTTATACCCTGGGTACGCTCTGCCGCCCGCGTGGCCACGACCACCCTCCTCTTCTGCCGCGCCCCAGGGGCCCCGACCACTTTCTGGGGTCACTTTCCGCGTTTGGAAAAACGCGATGACGCGGAGCAGCAGTGATGGACGGGTCGTAAACGCACAAGACGCTGAATGGAGGGAAGTTTCGCAGGGACGGGCGCTATAGTTCAGCTTCTTAAAAAAACAGAGTCCTGATGAACGCTGACAGCGGAGCGCGGCCGTGGGAAAGTCTGATCAGCCGTCCCCGGAGAGCCGAGAATAAACCGTCCGCTATTAATATCACACGCGACAATGACGCAAGAGTGGCTCCTGATCACACGGGATCCCACCGGGATAACATAGGAAAGGGGGTGTTCACTATAGCGGCTCTCTGGACCTCAAACTACGGATGCATCCGCTCTACTGGGCGGTATACAGCAGATCTGTCCCATGCAGTGTAGTACAGTTAGATCCAAAAATATTTGGACAGTGACCGAATCTTCGTGATTTCAGCTCTGCAGGGAGCTGTTTTGGATTTAAAATAAACACCCGAAATGCGATTGAAGTGGAGACTTTCAGGTTTAATTAAAGAGGTTGAAACGTTTAGGAATTGCAGCCATTTTCCTACAAATCCTCCTCATTTCAGGGGCTCAGTAGTAACTGGGCAAATTCACTTTCCCATAAATAAAATGTTGATATTTAACTCTTTGTAGAGAATCCTTTTTCCGCAATGACGGCCTGAAGTCTGGAGGCCATGGATGTCACCATCGCTGGTCTCCTCCGATGTAAGACCACGGACATCACCATCGCTGGGGTCCTCCAGTGTGAGGCTTTGCAGCAATGACGGCCTGAAGTCTGGAGGCCATGGACGTCACCATCGCTGGTCTCCTCCGGTGGTGAGGCCATGGACGGTCACCATCGCTGGTCTCCTCCGGTGGTGAGGCCATGGAAGGTCACCATCGCTGGTCTCCTCCGGTGGTGAGGCCATGGAAGGTCACCATCGCTGGTCTCCTCCGGTGGGGAGGCCATGGACGGTCACCATCGCTGGTCTCCTCCGGTGGGGAGGCCATGGACGGTCACCATCGCTGGTCTCCTCCGGTGGGGAGGCCATGGACGGTCACCATCGCTGGTCTCCTCCGGTGTGAGGTTTTGCCTCCTTTTCTACAGCGACTTCAGTTCTCGCTTGTTTGTGGCTCTTTCTGCCCTCAGTTTTGTCTTCAGTCTGTGAAATGCGGCTCGATGGGCTGAGATCTGGCGAGGACTCGGCCATTGCAGAATATTCCACGTCTTTGCTTTCACAGGATGTTTGGGGTCATTGTCCATCTTTACTGCATTTGGTTGAATCTGAGTAGAAAGTCTCGCCCTGTACACACAGGATTCATCCAGCTTCTTCTGTCTTCAGACTCATCATCAATAACCACTACTGACCCAGCGGCATTGGTAGCCATGCATGCCGGCGCCATCGCCTCCACAGGATGTGCTGAGGATCAGGAGCCGCTCCAAGCCTTCTCCAGACTTTTTTCTTCTTCTAATCATTCTGGTGCAGGTTGATCTTAGTTTTGCTTTTCCAGAACTGGGTGGCTTTTTTTATGTTTTTGGCAAAGTTTAATCTGTCCTTTCTATTTTCAGGCTGATTAATGGTTTGTACCTTGTGGTGAGGTGACCCCTCGGTATTTGCGCTCATGATGGCTTCTCTTTATGGTGGACTTAGATACGGAGACCCCGACTTCCTGGAGAGTCTTCACTTGGGGAATAATGTGAAGGGTATTTCTTCAATACAGGAAGATTTCTGCTATCATCCACCACTGGAGTCTTCCGGGGATGTCCAGACCTTTCTGAGTCCTCTGCTCACCAGTGTGCTCTCTTTTGCGGAATGTCCAAAGCTGTTGATTTGGCCGCTCCTAATATTTCTGCTCTTTCTGATGGATTTCTTCTTCTGTTTTCAGGCTGATGATGGTCTTTTGCTCTTCCATGGAGAGCTCCATTGACCGCATGTTGTGGGTTCACAGCAACAGCTTCCAAATGCAAATGCTACACCTGGAATCAGCTCCAGACCTTTTACCTGCTTAATTGATAATAGATTAATGAGGGATAAACCCATGCCGCCCATTTAAGAGCTTCTGAAATAATTGTCCAAATACTTTTGGCCCCTTGAAAAAGAGGCAGTTACTTATTAAAGAGCTGTAATTCCTAAACCCTTCCCCCAATTAGGATGTGAATCCCTCAGAGTAAAGCTGAGAGTCGGCACTTTAAGCACAGATTGATTATAGAACTGGATCATCAATGTGTTTTGGCATTTTAGCTGTTTACCAAAACTTCTGTCACGGCCAAATATTTCTGGACCTCACTATATAATCGAATGACAAATGAACGTACAGACGAGGCTTCAGAACTGTTGCTCCATCAGACACGGTGGTGAATGTTCTGTGCGGAGATAATCATCAACTAGAAAACAGGGAGGGAGGAGCGAGAGTTTGCTTCTCTAACATCAGGATCCTCATGAGAAGAGCTGGAGGAATCCTGGGCTCTGCGGCCGGAGCAAACATGACGTGCCATGCAAACTATGCCAGAAATGTTCTGCAGAGCAAGATAAGACAGAGAGTCTGAGAGCTGCTGCACATGATCCGCCGCCGCCTGAGGACACGGGGGCCCGAGCTGGGGGGTCCTGACATCCGCTCTGCAGGACAAGAACCGGACCCGTCTGCTTCCCATTTTTATCATTTTACCAAATAAACAGCGCCACTCCAATCCTCAGGTTGTGCCAGGTATTGTGACAATATTGGACCCAGCCCAATAACAAGTCACCTATTCTATCCATCTGAAGCTCAGTGCACACGGAGGTTTTTGAAGTTGTTTTTTTCCCCCCACTAAGGTTTTGAAAAACTCTTGGTGAAAAATAAGAACGTGCCGGTCAGTTCTTTGAAGCGGCTCCTGATGGAAAATGCTGCAAACGCTGCACTGTCCAATCAGAAAGCTGCAAAAACTTCAAGAAGTTAAAAAAAAAAACTCTTCCAAAACAAGCAGCAAAACCTGAAACAGTTTCCATTAGAAAACGGTGAGATTTTTTTTTAAAAGCACAAGGAACAAGGTCCAACAGCCTCTTCCACCTCAGACCTCAAAGATCATCCACTCCATTCTCATTATGGTTAAGTGGACTTGCCGGCACTCATCTACAGGATCCGGTCTGCTGAACGCCTTGGAGCCGTCCCCCTGCGTGTTCTGCTCGCTGCACAGACCTGACAGTGGAATAACGCCATGGAAAACGGCGCGGGCAGAGGACGGCGGGGGGACACTGTCTTACAGAAATCAGGAATTCTAGATGGCTTCTTGTGCATAAAGAGGGAAGACAAGAGGTGGAGAATACGCAGTCATGGTGTGGACATAAAGGTAATGGTTATGGACCAAAATTCCCAGAAGAACGCTTCGGGCACCACGACAATAACTCATTTCTGGATGCCATCCTCCAAATTGGTAGGTATGGCATTACATTTCCCCCCGGAAGGCTGCAGCAATGCCGAGCTGTGCAACGACTCAATATTCCACAGCTTCATCCTATATTTTAGCTTTATGGATATGGGTTATTCTTACAGATGACTCGGAGCTGACGCAATGCGCTATGCCCTGAACTCCCCACGTTCACCATAATTAGCCCCGTATTCAGCTGACAGCCCCGAGAAAGTGAGGGGGCAACAGGCTGGGGCTACACAGTGAATTCATCTGCAACTGCAAGCCCCAAACCTGCAGGATTTTTCGGGACCTGTGTGGTGATGGCCAAAGTTAGCATTACCCCGGTGTAACGACAGCTATACACAGAGGAGGGCTGTAATACTGCAGATACGCTGTGTGTAACTTGCTCTTACAGATCCGCATCTACTGACTGACAATCACTAGATGCGATGTCACAGAACGACCGTCAGGTCGCCCAAACTCAGAGGTGAAATTGGGAGGTTAACGCTGTTGCGGTCAGAAATACATTTCAAATGACGAGAAGACACAAAATCGGCGCTGCCCACTGTCTACCCGTTATCAAAGCAAACCGCAACCCAAGTGTGAATAGGGCAGAATCAAGGACGTAACCCTGTCGTGGACTCGCCCCATATGTCCTCCTCTGTGCGGCTCCTTACCTGCCACCTCCACAATCTGGTGTCGGGCAATGTCGTAGTAAGGGTCATCCCAGCGCAGGTGAGTGAGGGGGTCCGGGGAGACTTTGGAGTCTTCTGCAATGGAGAAAAAAAAAAGTTTTTATTTATAAAGTCCCAGAACCCCCCCAGCACATGATCAGTGTTACACCCCCACAGGAAGGGATCGGGGGAGGGAGCAAACCACCCAAAAAGCTGAGACGCACCAGCCAATTCCTACATGCAATGTGCCCGAGCCCCTGGAGTCACCGGAGCAGAAAACCCCCAGACTGTTCTTCACCTGCAGCTGTTAGGACATGCTGGGAGTTGTAGTCTTGCAAGGACTGGAGACCACTGCTCTACAGAATAGTATAAAAGTAGGTGATAATTGTGATATACATAATATAGGGGTCAGGACCCTGCAGAAATCGCTGTATACGACCCCAAAGAACAGCACAAAGCTGGGGCTGTTCCTGTGCAGATGTGTGTAATGAGGGGCACGGGGTCACACGGGGGCATTTGTGCCGCTACAGAAATAACTTTCATGGTCTCTTATAACTGTATGAACAGAGTCTTGTTGGCACATTACGTCCCCCCCAAAGCTGCTGCAGAGAAGGGGCGGCTGCTCCATAGTCCTGCAATGGAGACCGAGCGGACTCATCCAGCAGATCTATTAGTTACATGGGACTGCTGGAGAGAACCCGTCACCCCCAGTGATCACTAAGCAGTGTTCTGCACCATACGCAGCTTATTTCAGGCCGTGCAGGAGCAGTTTCCACCCGATCAGGGGGAGCGTCGGGTCTCGGATTCCACCAATCTCCTATTGACGACCTATCATTACAGATGGGTCATTTATTGTTAGGTCCTGGAGAGCCCCTTTAATGACGAGGACCCTTCTAACAAGTAAGGATTGTCCGCAGCGGTGCTGGCCATCACCTGACTTGGGGAAGTCCTGCACGTCGTCAGAAGGCCAGTTCTTGTCATCCAGGGACGCCAGCTTCAGCTGATCCAGGGACTGAGTGGTTTCATCTCTCTCCAAGTCGTCCTGCAGATCTGACAAAGCTTCTGAAGTCATCACGTGCTCTGCAAAAACCAACGGAGCGGAGCATTAAGAAACGCTGCCAAATTACTGTCATCAATACCCCCATCAGCACCGCCAGACACGCTGGGAGTTGTAGTGACACAACTGTTGCACTACATGAACAACCTGTCGCGGGGGGGAGGATAACGGGCATCATTACATCTCCCAAAGGCATTGACACCCAGCTCTTCCAGGCTCCTGGTTATGCATCAGTACATCTGAGAGAACTGAGGGATCAGATTACAGCCTACTATGAGAGGAGGAGACATGGGGAAAAACGGGAGGCAAAGAGAAACACACAGAACCGTGCTGCTGCTTTCTAGGAAGTGTTTTATTACATCCCTGAGCTGGATTCACAGCTATATTGCTTAGTACTGCTCTATGAAGTCTGCCATGCTGCTGCTTTCTAATAAGTAGTTACCGGAACCCCCTTAGCTGGATTCACAGATACACTGCTGTATAATACCCTCCATGGGGCTTCTGCTTTCTAGTATTTCATTTCACTCAAGAGCTGGATTTACAGATACACTGCTCAATACTTCAATGTACGGTGCTACCTGCTGCTGCTGCTTTCTATTTAGTGTTTTATCGTACTTTAGAGCTGGATTCCCAGCTACACTTCTCAGTACTGCTGTATAATGCCCTCCATGTTGCTGCCGCTTTCTGGTAAGTGTTTTATCTCACTCCAGAGCTGGATTTACATCTACACTGCTCAGTACTGCTGTATAACATCCTACATATAGGGTGTAAAGCAGACATCACATAATAGCAGCTTGTCTCCATCAACCAGCCAAGACGCAACTGACAATTAGAAATAGGATCGATGGCAAATTGTCATCTAAATCTGCAACAAAATTCTGTGGATCTTGATGTAAACTTGCAACGGGTTAAGTCTCCAGAACATGGTAAAAATGTGCAGCAGCGGTCAATTTGTCCCGCAGAACGAGGATGATAAAATCCCATCCGTGGTGTAATCATCTGCAGATCCTCCACACACAAATCTGCTACTAATTTAGGTTATGAAGAGACGATCGGCAGCGTAATAAAAGAACAGGGGGGGGGGGGGTCGCATCACAAGGAACCGACGCGCTCTGGAAATGGGTTTCAGTTGCAGATTTCAGAGTCGGCGGCGCGTCACTTCTTGGTGCAGAATTTAGCACAGATCTCAATTTTGCAGAATGAAATCTGCTGACGATCCGCATTTATCACGTGCTGATTTTGATGCAGAAAACCGTGTGCGTTTACTGGAGGGATCAGATAGGAAGATTTTCCGATTTCGGCAATGGTACGAGTGAGGTCGACGGTATTTCGGCAGTGTTTGGTGGCATCATGGCTGCAGCGAATAAGCGGCAGAATCCCGTGTGGATGAACACAGTCTGCGGGCGCCGGAGAGTGGAAAAACTCAATGTTTCCCCCTGTCTCGTCTGCTCTATGTAGTCACCTTCAATGAGGAGAGTAAGTTTGGAGTGCTGCAGCTCTGCACCATTCACCTTGATGGAGTGGGGCTGCAATACTAGACAAAACCTATAAGCAGGGGTGGCGCTGTTCTGGGAAGAAGGCAGCCATGACCTTTCTTATCCTGGACCACTGATTAATGACGCAGAACAGACAAGCTTCTCCATCACAGATCATCTCACTCACATATCGGTGGAGAACCTTTCAGCGGAGCCGCGATTTCCCTCTGGCGGCAGCAGACACGATCTAGGTCCTCGTCCTGCCATCATCTGGGCTGACGAGGGCAGAGATAGTGCTGGCATGATGCCCGGGGCTGGCGTGTATAAGGAGGAAGGTGGTGAATTAGCCGATCCTAAGACTTAATGCTGCCAGGACTTTTACCTCCGTGAGTTACTCTATAACCACGGGCGAGTGATTGTCAGTCTCCAGAGAGGAAATGGGCAGGAGAACCGAAACTTATCATAAACCGCAGCTACGAAAAAAAAAAAAAGATGTAAAACGCCGACTACTATAGATTTCCAGGAGGAAGTACAATGGGAAAGGGAATCTGTCAGCAGGCTTGTGCCATGTAATCTGACAGAAGCACAAGGTACAGACAGAGACCCTGATTCCAGCGATGTGTCACTTACTAGGCTGCTTGTTGCAGTTTTGAAAAAATCCCTGATTTCTCTACTGCTGATCTTGGAATGTTGAGCCCTGTGTAGCCCCGCCCACACCTCTAATTAGCAGCTTTCTGCCTATGCACAGTGTACACAGAGCGGCCAATAAGTGGTGTGGGCGGTGTTATTCAGAGCTCAGCATTATAGAACTGCTTCATCTGCAGCAAAGAAAACATGGATTTTATCAGAACTACAGCAAGCAGCTCAGTGCTCAGACACATTGCTGGAATCGATGGGACAGCATCGGCCTCCATGGCATCTCCGAGGTCGCTCACCAGACTGCACAATTCCTATCCTGCCCCGCTATGAATGGCAGAACCGGGCGTCCGGGGTCCTGGGCAGATCTGCCACCATCCCATAAACCCAGCTCCTCACCCCAGATGGTGGCAACACCTTGGATATTGCCAACTGGAACACTGATGCCGCACTATGGGCCAGCGGACACTATGGGCCAGCGGACACTATGGGCCAGCGGACACTATGGGCCAGCGGACACTGTCAAACAGAGCGCCCTGTATTATTTGGGCTGTCGGGAAATGCTGGGCGTTGTAGTGTTGTTACCAGTTGCAGCTCACAGAGCAGTGTCAGCATCAATAATGGCATCCACAGGAAATGGCCCACACCGAGTGACCAGCACTCAATCACCCATACACTGGTGCCAGTCGGATGCCAAGGCCCATCTGAACATCTGTAGAGCTGGTATTCTGGTAGGACCAGTCTCCATTTGTGCAAGATAATCTACCATCAGGCTTTGTGCCATCCATGCCAGTCTCTCTGCCCACAGACACCATCATTAGAAGCAGCAAGAGGCACAGACCTGTAATGTGCAGTACCGGCACAGGGACCGATACATGGACTGGGGCGAGGGGCGAACCTGCCAAAGGGGGCACCCAGAACAATGCCAACCCTGGGACTGAGGAAAATGCCATCTAACGGGCAGCAAAAGACATTGGGCGATGCCAACCGAGAGGAGAAGAGGAGAAACACCAAGGCAGAAGCCATCGCGGGTCCATGGAGGCGACACGGAGGAAACTGAAGAAATTCTGGGCAAAAAATGAGCGAAATCAAACTATGGCTTATAGATGGTTCTCCAGGGAAAATGCCCGATACAGCGAGGGGGCAGGTACTGACAGACAGTACGCCATCGCCAACCGGGCAACACCGACCCACAGCCCCCAGGAGCCCCGGACATGGCAGGACTGGGCTGCCCAGGAGCTTTTATGTGGCAGAGGCGATGCCGCGCGCAGAGACCCCAGAGATGACACCGCACAGAGATGACACCACAGAGACCCCAGAGACCACACCGCGCAGAGACGACACCACACAGACCCCAGAGACCACACCGCGCAGAGACGACACCACACAGACCCCAGAGATGACACCGCCCAGAGACGACACCACACAGACCCCAGAGATGACACCGCGCAGAGACTTCACCACACAGACCCCAGAGATGACACCGCGCAGAGACTTCACCACAGAGACCACACCACGCAGAGACGTCACCAGAGACCCCAGAGATGACACCGCGCAGAGACGTCACCACAGAGACCCCAGAGACCACACCACGCAGAGACGTCACCAGAGACCCCAGAGATGACACCGCGCAGAGACTTCACCACAGAGACCCCAGAGATGACACCGCGCAGAGACTTCACCACAGAGACCACACCACGCAGAGACTTCACCACAGAGACCCCAGAGATGACACCGCGCAGAGACGACACCACACAGACCCCAGAGATGACACCGC
The DNA here is from genome assembly GCF_046119375.1 of Phyllobates terribilis. Taxonomy (NCBI): domain Eukaryota; kingdom Metazoa; phylum Chordata; class Amphibia; order Anura; family Dendrobatidae; genus Phyllobates; species Phyllobates terribilis. The sequence goes on from NW_027372045.1 coordinate 9,777, forward strand.
GCAGAGACGACACCAGAGACCCCAGAGACCACACCGCGCAGAGACGTCACCACAGAGACCCCAGAGATGACACCGCGCAGAGACGACACCAGAGACCCCAGAGATGACACCGCGCAGAGACGTCACCAGAGACCCCAGAGATGACACCGCGCAGAGACGTCACCACAGAGACCCCAGAGATGACACCGCGCAGAGACGTCACCACAGAGACCCCAGAGATGACA
>NW_027372046.1:0-17013 GCF_046119375.1 Phyllobates terribilis
AGCAAGCGCAAGATCTGACAGCAGTGTCAGAAAAGGCAGGAGGAGTAGAGAGCAGCCGAGTGACAGAAACAGAAGAGGAACCAAGCCGTGAAAATGGGGAGCCCGCCAAAGACCTCTGGCACCTTACGGGAGAAGCAGAGCCATAGCAGTGCATGAGCTAAGAAAGAGCTTCCTCGGAAGGCTCACAGAGTTCCACTTGCAAAAGGCTCCGAGGTGGCGTAAAGATAACCCTCGTTGAGAAGCACCGCCGCGTGCATGACGCAGAGCCAAGCGCCCTTGAGTAAGACCGTTGCAAAAGCATACTGGCACAGATGGGGAGAGAGAGAGCTATGCCAAGCACGCACCAGGCAGGGCTCGTCCGGGATTTGAACCCGGGACCTCTCGCACCCGAAGCGAGAATCATACCCCTAGACCAACGAGCCAACGTTTTGACCAAGCCGTGCACTGGCGTCGATACTCTCACATTTGTCGGCTTGGTCAGCCGCAGAGGACGGTGTGCTTTAGTTAAAGGGAGGCGAGAAAAAGAAGAGCGCTCAGGCTCGCCCTCAGACAGAGAGAGCAGGGCTCGTCCGGGATTTGAACCCGGGACCTCTCGCACCCTAAGCGAGAATCATACCCCTAGACCAACGAGCCAACGACGGAGCTGTTGCGTTCCAATTTTCCTGGCATAAACAGCTGTGTCGCTTGAAGCGCCTGCCTGGCACCTCCAGAGAAAAGCTTGGCTCTCGCATGGAACATCCGCAGAGAAGTCCATGAGAGACGATGGAGAATTTGACCAAAAATGTGTTTTTGAAGCGGAAGAGCTGGGGAAAAAAGGAGATACGCGTGGGCTCAAAATCTGCACCCTGTGCATGCAACAAGCAATCTAAGGCCAGCCGAGGAGAGGGGGAGGGCAGTGGGAGGGCAAGCAAGAGGGAACATACCGCCTTCCCAGTAGTGAGTTCCAAGAAAAATCAATTCAACAGATTGGCAGCCATTGAGAGAAGCACGTCAGGCATCAGATCGGCAGCAAAGGTTTCCGTAAGCAAGGGCTCGTCCGGGATTTGAACCCGGGACCTCTCGCACCCAAAGCGAGAATCATACCCCTAGACCAACGAGCCAGTGACGGAGAAAGCGGCCACGAGGCGCCTTGCTCACTCTCACAATTTGGCACAGGATGCAGCAAGCGCAAGATCTGACAGCAGTGTCAGAAAAGGCAGGAGGAGTAGAGAGCAGCCGAGTGACAGAAACAGAAGAGGAACCAAGCCGTGAAAATGGGGAGCCCGCCAAAGACCTCTGGCACCTTACGGGAGAAGCAGAGCCATAGCAGTGCATGAGCTAAGAAAGAGCTTCCTCGGAAGGCTCACAGAGTTCCACTTGCAAAAGGCTCCGAGGTGGCGTAAAGATAACCCTCGTTGAGAAGCACCGCCGCGTGCATGACGCAGAGCCAAGCGCCCTTGAGTAAGACCGTTGCAAAAGCATACTGGCACAGATGGGGAGAGAGAGAGCTATGCCAAGCACGCACCAGGCAGGGCTCGTCCGGGATTTGAACCCGGGACCTCTCGCACCCGAAGCGAGAATCATACCCCTAGACCAACGAGCCAACGTTTTGACCAAGCCGTGCACTGGCGTCGATACTCTCACATTTGTCGGCTTGGTCAGCCGCAGAGGACGGTGTGCTTTAGTTAAAGGGAGGCGAGAAAAAGAAGAGCGCTCAGGCTCGCCCTCAGACAGAGAGAGCAGGGCTCGTCCGGGATTTGAACCCGGGACCTCTCGCACCCTAAGCGAGAATCATACCCCTAGACCAACGAGCCAACGACGGAACTGTTGCGTTCCAATTTTCCTGGCATAAACAGCTGTGTCGCTTGAAGCGCCTGCCTGGCACCTCCAGAGAAAAGCTTGGCTCTCGCATGGAACATCCGCAGAGAAGTCCATGAGAGACGATGGAGAATTTGACCAAAAATGTGTTTTTGAAGCGGAAGAGCTGGGGAAAAAAGGAGATACGCGTGGGCTCAAAATCTGCACCCTGTGCATGCAACAAGCAATCTAAGGCCAGCCGAGGAGAGGGGGAGGGCAGTGGGAGGGCAAGCAAGAGGGAACATACCGCCTTCCCAGTAGTGAGTTCCAAGAAAAATCAATTCAACAGATTGGCAGCCATTGAGAGAAGCACGTCAGGCATCAGATCGGCAGCAAAGGTTTCCATAAGCAAGGGCTCGTCCGGGATTTGAACCCGGGACCTCTCGCACCCAAAGCGAGAATCATACCCCTAGACCAACGAGCCAGTGACGGAGAAAGCGGCCACGAGGCGCCTTGCTCACTCTCACAATTTGGCACAGGATGCAGCAAGCGCAAGATCTGACAGCAGTGTCAGAAAAGGCAGGAGGAGTAGAGAGCAGCCGAGTGACAGAAACAGAAGAGGAACCAAGCCGTGAAAATGGGGAGCCCGCCAAAGACCTCTGGCACCTTACGGGAGAAGCAGAGCCATAGCAGTGCATGAGCTAAGAAAGAGCTTCCTCGGAAGGCTCACAGAGTTCCACTTGCAAAAGGCTCCGAGGTGGCGTAAAGATAACCCTCGTTGAGAAGCACCGCCGCGTGCATGACGCAGAGCCAAGCGCCCTTGAGTAAGACCGTTGCAAAAGCATACTGGCACAGATGGGGAGAGAGAGAGCTATGCCAAGCACGCACCAGGCAGGGCTCGTCCGGGATTTGAACCCGGGACCTCTCGCACCCGAAGCGAGAATCATACCCCTAGACCAACGAGCCAACGTTTTGACCAAGCCGTGCACTGGCGTCGATACTCTCACATTTGTCGGCTTGGTCAGCCGCAGAGGACGGTGTGCTTTAGTTAAAGGGAGGCGAGAAAAAGAAGAGCGCTCAGGCTCGCCCTCAGACAGAGAGAGCAGGGCTCGTCCGGGATTTGAACCCGGGACCTCTCGCACCCTAAGCGAGAATCATACCCCTAGACCAACGAGCCAACGACGGAACTGTTGCGTTCCAATTTTCCTGGCATAAACAGCTGTGTCGCTTGAAGCGCCTGCCTGGCACCTCCAGAGAAAAGCTTGGCTCTCGCATGGAACATCCGCAGAGAAGTCCATGAGAGACGATGGAGAATTTGACCAAAAATGTGTTTTTGAAGCGGAAGAGCTGGGGAAAAAAGGAGATACGCGTGGGCTCAAAATCTGCACCCTGTGCATGCAACAAGCAATCTAAGGCCAGCCGAGGAGAGGGGGAGGGCAGTGGGAGGGCAAGCAAGAGGGAACATACCGCCTTCCCAGTAGTGAGTTCCAAGAAAAATCAATTCAACAGATTGGCAGCCATTGAGAGAAGCACGTCAGGCATCAGATCGGCAGCAAAGGTTTCCGTAAGCAAGGGCTCGTCCGGGATTTGAACCCGGGACCTCTCGCACCCAAAGCGAGAATCATACCCCTAGACCAACGAGCCAGTGACGGAGAAAGCGGCCACGAGGCGCCTTGCTCACTCTCACAATTTGGCACAGGATGCAGCAAGCGCAAGATCTGACAGCAGTGTCAGAAAAGGCAGGAGGAGTAGAGAGCAGCCGAGTGACAGAAACAGAAGAGGAACCAAGCCGTGAAAATGGGGAGCCCGCCAAAGACCTCTGGCACCTTACGGGAGAAGCAGAGCCATAGCAGTGCATGAGCTAAGAAAGAGCTTCCTCGGAAGGCTCACAGAGTTCCACTTGCAAAAGGCTCCGAGGTGGCGTAAAGATAACCCTCGTTGAGAAGCACCGCCGCGTGCATGACGCAGAGCCAAGCGCCCTTGAGTAAGACCGTTGCAAAAGCATACTGGCACAGATGGGGAGAGAGAGAGCTATGCCAAGCACGCACCAGGCAGGGCTCGTCCGGGATTTGAACCCGGGACCTCTCGCACCCGAAGCGAGAATCATACCCCTAGACCAACGAGCCAACGTTTTGACCAAGCCGTGCACTGGCGTCGATACTCTCACATTTGTCGGCTTGGTCAGCCGCAGAGGACGGTGTGCTTTAGTTAAAGGGAGGCGAGAAAAAGAAGAGCGCTCAGGCTCGCCCTCAGACAGAGAGAGCAGGGCTCGTCCGGGATTTGAACCCGGGACCTCTCGCACCCTAAGCGAGAATCATACCCCTAGACCAACGAGCCAACGACGGAACTGTTGCGTTCCAATTTTCCTGGCATAAACAGCTGTGTCGCTTGAAGCGCCTGCCTGGCACCTCCAGAGAAAAGCTTGGCTCTCGCATGGAACATCCGCAGAGAAGTCCATGAGAGACGATGGAGAATTTGACCAAAAATGTGTTTTTGAAGCGGAAGAGCTGGGGAAAAAAGGAGATACGCGTGGGCTCAAAATCTGCACCCTGTGCATGCAACAAGCAATCTAAGGCCAGCCGAGGAGAGGGGGAGGGCAGTGGGAGGGCAAGCAAGAGGGAACATACCGCCTTCCCAGTAGTGAGTTCCAAGAAAAATCAATTCAACAGATTGGCAGCCATTGAGAGAAGCACGTCAGGCATCAGATCGGCAGCAAAGGTTTCCGTAAGCAAGGGCTCGTCCGGGATTTGAACCCGGGACCTCTCGCACCCAAAGCGAGAATCATACCCCTAGACCAACGAGCCAGTGACGGAGAAAGGGGCCACGAGGCGCCTTGCTCACTCTCACAATTTGGCACAGGATGCAGCAAGCGCAAGATCTGACAGCAGTGTCAGAAAAGGCAGGAGGAGTAGAGAGCAGCCGAGTGACAGAAACAGAAGAGGAACCAAGCCGTGAAAATGGGGAGCCCGCCAAAGACCTCTGGCACCTTACGGGAGAAGCAGAGCCATAGCAGTGCATGAGCTAAGAAAGAGCTTCCTCGGAAGGCTCACAGAGTTCCACTTGCAAAAGGCTCCGAGGTGGCGTAAAGATAACCCTCGTTGAGAAGCACCGCCGCGTGCATGACGCAGAGCCAAGCGCCCTTGAGTAAGACCGTTGCAAAAGCATACTGGCACAGATGGGGAGAGAGAGAGCTATGCCAAGCACGCACCAGGCAGGGCTCGTCCGGGATTTGAACCCGGGACCTCTCGCACCCGAAGCGAGAATCATACCCCTAGACCAACGAGCCAACGTTTTGACCAAGCCGTGCACTGGCGTCGATACTCTCACATTTGTCGGCTTGGTCAGCCGCAGAGGACGGTGTGCTTTAGTTAAAGGGAGGCGAGAAAAAGAAGAGCGCTCAGGCTCGCCCTCAGACAGAGAGAGCAGGGCTCGTCCGGGATTTGAACCCGGGACCTCTCGCACCCTAAGCGAGAATCATACCCCTAGACCAACGAGCCAACGACGGAACTGTTGCGTTCCAATTTTCCTGGCATAAACAGCTGTGTCGCTTGAAGCGCCTGCCTGGCACCTCCAGAGAAAAGCTTGGCTCTCGCATGGAACATCCGCAGAGAAGTCCATGAGAGACGATGGAGAATTTGACCAAAAATGTGTTTTTGAAGCGGAAGAGCTGGGGAAAAAAGGAGATACGCGTGGGCTCAAAATCTGCACCCTGTGCATGCAACAAGCAATCTAAGGCCAGCCGAGGAGAGGGGGAGGGCAGTGGGAGGGCAAGCAAGAGGGAACATACCGCCTTCCCAGTAGTGAGTTCCAAGAAAAATCAATTCAACAGATTGGCAGCCATTGAGAGAAGCACGTCAGGCATCAGATCGGCAGCAAAGGTTTCCGTAAGCAAGGGCTCGTCCGGGATTTGAACCCGGGACCTCTCGCACCCAAAGCGAGAATCATACCCCTAGACCAACGAGCCAGTGACGGAGAAAGCGGCCACGAGGCGCCTTGCTCACTCTCACAATTTGGCACAGGATGCAGCAAGCGCAAGATCTGACAGCAGTGTCAGAAAAGGCAGGAGGAGTAGAGAGCAGCCGAGTGACAGAAACAGAAGAGGAACCAAGCCGTGAAAATGGGGAGCCCGCCAAAGACCTCTGGCACCTTACGGGAGAAGCAGAGCCATAGCAGTGCATGAGCTAAGAAAGAGCTTCCTCGGAAGGCTCACAGAGTTCCACTTGCAAAAGGCTCCGAGGTGGCGTAAAGATAACCCTCGTTGAGAAGCACCGCCGCGTGCATGACGCAGAGCCAAGCGCCCTTGAGTAAGACCGTTGCAAAAGCATACTGGCACAGATGGGGAGAGAGAGAGCTATGCCAAGCACGCACCAGGCAGGGCTCGTCCGGGATTTGAACCCGGGACCTCTCGCACCCGAAGCGAGAATCATACCCCTAGACCAACGAGCCAACGTTTTGACCAAGCCGTGCACTGGCGTCGATACTCTCACATTTGTCGGCTTGGTCAGCCGCAGAGGACGGTGTGCTTTAGTTAAAGGGAGGCGAGAAAAAGAAGAGCGCTCAGGCTCGCCCTCAGACAGAGAGAGCAGGGCTCGTCCGGGATTTGAACCCGGGACCTCTCGCACCCTAAGCGAGAATCATACCCCTAGACCAACGAGCCAACGACGGAACTGTTGCGTTCCAATTTTCCTGGCATAAACAGCTGTGTCGCTTGAAGCGCCTGCCTGGCACCTCCAGAGAAAAGCTTGGCTCTCGCATGGAACATCCGCAGAGAAGTCCATGAGAGACGATGGAGAATTTGACCAAAAATGTGTTTTTGAAGCGGAAGAGCTGGGGAAAAAAGGAGATACGCGTGGGCTCAAAATCTGCACCCTGTGCATGCAACAAGCAATCTAAGGCCAGCCGAGGAGAGGGGGAGGGCAGTGGGAGGGCAAGCAAGAGGGAACATACCGCCTTCCCAGTAGTGAGTTCCAAGAAAAATCAATTCAACAGATTGGCAGCCATTGAGAGAAGCACGTCAGGCATCAGATCGGCAGCAAAGGTTTCCGTAAGCAAGGGCTCGTCCGGGATTTGAACCCGGGACCTCTTGCACCCAAAGCGAGAATCATACCCCTAGACCAACGAGCCAGTGACGGAGAAAGCGGCCACGAGGCGCCTTGCTCACTCTCACAATTTGGCACAGGATGCAGCAAGCGCAAGATCTGACAGCAGTGTCAGAAAAGGCAGGAGGAGTAGAGAGCAGCCGAGTGACAGAAACAGAAGAGGAACCAAGCCGTGAAAATGGGGAGCCCGCCAAAGACCTCTGGCACCTTACGGGAGAAGCAGAGCCATAGCAGTGCATGAGCTAAGAAAGAGCTTCCTCGGAAGGCTCACAGAGTTCCACTTGCAAAAGGCTCCGAGGTGGCGTAAAGATAACCCTCGTTGAGAAGCACCGCCGCGTGCATGACGCAGAGCCAAGCGCCCTTGAGTAAGACCGTTGCAAAAGCATACTGGCACAGATGGGGAGAGAGAGAGCTATGCCAAGCACGCACCAGGCAGGGCTCGTCCGGGATTTGAACCCGGGACCTCTCGCACCCGAAGCGAGAATCATACCCCTAGACCAACGAGCCAACGTTTTGACCAAGCCGTGCACTGGCGTCGATACTCTCACATTTGTCGGCTTGGTCAGCCGCAGAGGACGGTGTGCTTTAGTTAAAGGGAGGCGAGAAAAAGAAGAGCGCTCAGGCTCGCCCTCAGACAGAGAGAGCAGGGCTCGTCCGGGATTTGAACCCGGGACCTCTCGCACCCTAAGCGAGAATCATACCCCTAGACCAACGAGCCAACGACGGAACTGTTGCGTTCCAATTTTCCTGGCATAAACAGCTGTGTCGCTTGAAGCGCCTGCCTGGCACCTCCAGAGAAAAGCTTGGCTCTCGCATGGAACATCCGCAGAGAAGTCCATGAGAGACGATGGAGAATTTGACCAAAAATGTGTTTTTGAAGCGGAAGAGCTGGGGAAAAAAGGAGATACGCGTGGGCTCAAAATCTGCACCCTGTGCATGCAACAAGCAATCTAAGGCCAGCCGAGGAGAGGGGGAGGGCAGTGGGAGGGCAAGCAAGAGGGAACATACCGCCTTCCCAGTAGTGAGTTCCAAGAAAAATCAATTCAACAGATTGGCAGCCATTGAGAGAAGCACGTCAGGCATCAGATCGGCAGCAAAGGTTTCCGTAAGCAAGGGCTCGTCCGGGATTTGAACCCGGGACCTCTCGCACCCAAAGCGAGAATCATACCCCTAGACCAACGAGCCAGTGACGGAGAAAGCGGCCACGAGGCGCCTTGCTCACTCTCACAATTTGGCACAGGATGCAGCAAGCGCAAGATCTGACAGCAGTGTCAGAAAAGGCAGGAGGAGTAGAGAGCAGCCGAGTGACAGAAACAGAAGAGGAACCAAGCCGTGAAAATGGGGAGCCCGCCAAAGACCTCTGGCACCTTACGGGAGAAGCAGAGCCATAGCAGTGCATGAGCTAAGAAAGAGCTTCCTCGGAAGGCTCACAGAGTTCCACTTGCAAAAGGCTCCGAGGTGGCGTAAAGATAACCCTCGTTGAGAAGCACCGCCGCGTGCATGACGCAGAGCCAAGCGCCCTTGAGTAAGACCGTTGCAAAAGCATACTGGCACAGATGGGGAGAGAGAGAGCTATGCCAAGCACGCACCAGGCAGGGCTCGTCCGGGATTTGAACCCGGGACCTCTCGCACCCGAAGCGAGAATCATACCCCTAGACCAACGAGCCAACGTTTTGACCAAGCCGTGCACTGGCGTCGATACTCTCACATTTGTCGGCTTGGTCAGCCGCAGAGGACGGTGTGCTTTAGTTAAAGGGAGGCGAGAAAAAGAAGAGCGCTCAGGCTCGCCCTCAGACAGAGAGAGCAGGGCTCGTCCGGGATTTGAACCCGGGACCTCTCGCACCCTAAGCGAGAATCATACCCCTAGACCAACGAGCCAACGACGGAACTGTTGCGTTCCAATTTTCCTGGCATAAACAGCTGTGTCGCTTGAAGCGCCTGCCTGGCACCTCCAGAGAAAAGCTTGGCTCTCGCATGGAACATCCGCAGAGAAGTCCATGAGAGACGATGGAGAATTTGACCAAAAATGTGTTTTTGAAGCGGAAGAGCTGGGGAAAAAAGGAGATACGCGTGGGCTCAAAATCTGCACCCTGTGCATGCAACAAGCAATCTAAGGCCAGCCGAGGAGAGGGGGAGGGCAGTGGGAGGGCAAGCAAGAGGGAACATACCGCCTTCCCAGTAGTGAGTTCCAAGAAAAATCAATTCAACAGATTGGCAGCCATTGAGAGAAGCACGTCAGGCATCAGATCGGCAGCAAAGGTTTCCGTAAGCAAGGGCTCGTCCGGGATTTGAACCCGGGACCTCTCGCACCCAAAGCGAGAATCATACCCCTAGACCAACGAGCCAGTGACGGAGAAAGTGGCCACGAGGCGCCTTGCTCACTCTCACAATTTGGCACAGGATGCAGCAAGCGCAAGATCTGACAGCAGTGTCAGAAAAGGCAGGAGGAGTAGAGAGCAGCCGAGTGACAGAAACAGAAGAGGAACCAAGCCGTGAAAATGGGGAGCCCGCCAAAGACCTCTGGCACCTTACGGGAGAAGCAGAGCCATAGCAGTGCATGAGCTAAGAAAGAGCTTCCTCGGAAGGCTCACAGAGTTCCACTTGCAAAAGGCTCCGAGGTGGCGTAAAGATAACCCTCGTTGAGAAGCACCGCCGCGTGCATGACGCAGAGCCAAGCGCCCTTGAGTAAGACCGTTGCAAAAGCATACTGGCACAGATGGGGAGAGAGAGAGCTATGCCAAGCACGCACCAGGCAGGGCTCGTCCGGGATTTGAACCCGGGACCTCTCGCACCCGAAGCGAGAATCATACCCCTAGACCAACGAGCCAACGTTTTGACCAAGCCGTGCACTGGCGTCGATACTCTCACATTTGTCGGCTTGGTCAGCCGCAGAGGACGGTGTGCTTTAGTTAAAGGGAGGCGAGAAAAAGAAGAGCGCTCAGGCTCGCCCTCAGACAGAGAGAGCAGGGCTCGTCCGGGATTTGAACCCGGGACCTCTCGCACCCTAAGCGAGAATCATACCCCTAGACCAACGAGCCAACGACGGAACTGTTGCGTTCCAATTTTCCTGGCATAAACAGCTGTGTCGCTTGAAGCGCCTGCCTGGCACCTCCAGAGAAAAGCTTGGCTCTCGCATGGAACATCCGCAGAGAAGTCCATGAGAGACGATGGAGAATTTGACCAAAAATGTGTTTTTGAAGCGGAAGAGCTGGGGAAAAAAGGAGATACGCGTGGGCTCAAAATCTGCACCCTGTGCATGCAACAAGCAATCTAAGGCCAGCCGAGGAGAGGGGGAGGGCAGTGGGAGGGCAAGCAAGAGGGAACATACCGCCTTCCCAGTAGTGAGTTCCAAGAAAAATCAATTCAACAGATTGGCAGCCATTGAGAGAAGCACGTCAGGCATCAGATCGGCAGCAAAGGTTTCCGTAAGCAAGGGCTCGTCCGGGATTTGAACCCGGGACCTCTTGCACCCAAAGCGAGAATCATACCCCTAGACCAACGAGCCAGTGACGGAGAAAGCGGCCACGAGGCGCCTTGCTCACTCTCACAATTTGGCACAGGATGCAGCAAGCGCAAGATCTGACAGCAGTGTCAGAAAAGGCAGGAGGAGTAGAGAGCAGCCGAGTGACAGAAACAGAAGAGGAACCAAGCCGTGAAAATGGGGAGCCCGCCAAAGACCTCTGGCACCTTACGGGAGAAGCAGAGCCATAGCAGTGCATGAGCTAAGAAAGAGCTTCCTCGGAAGGCTCACAGAGTTCCACTTGCAAAAGGCTCCGAGGTGGCGTAAAGATAACCCTCGTTGAGAAGCACCGCCGCGTGCATGACGCAGAGCCAAGCGCCCTTGAGTAAGACCGTTGCAAAAGCATACTGGCACAGATGGGGAGAGAGAGAGCTATGCCAAGCACGCACCAGGCAGGGCTCGTCCGGGATTTGAACCCGGGACCTCTCGCACCCGAAGCGAGAATCATACCCCTAGACCAACGAGCCAACGTTTTGACCAAGCCGTGCACTGGCGTCGATACTCTCACATTTGTCGGCTTGGTCAGCCGCAGAGGACGGTGTGCTTTAGTTAAAGGGAGGCGAGAAAAAGAAGAGCGCTCAGGCTCGCCCTCAGACAGAGAGAGCAGGGCTCGTCCGGGATTTGAACCCGGGACCTCTCGCACCCTAAGCGAGAATCATACCCCTAGACCAACGAGCCAACGACGGAACTGTTGCGTTCCAATTTTCCTGGCATAAACAGCTGTGTCGCTTGAAGCGCCTGCCTGGCACCTCCAGAGAAAAGCTTGGCTCTCGCATGGAACATCCGCAGAGAAGTCCATGAGAGACGATGGAGAATTTGACCAAAAATGTGTTTTTGAAGCGGAAGAGCTGGGGAAAAAAGGAGATACGCGTGGGCTCAAAATCTGCACCCTGTGCATGCAACAAGCAATCTAAGGCCAGCCGAGGAGAGGGGGAGGGCAGTGGGAGGGCAAGCAAGAGGGAACATACCGCCTTCCCAGTAGTGAGTTCCAAGAAAAATCAATTCAACAGATTGGCAGCCATTGAGAGAAGCACGTCAGGCATCAGATCGGCAGCAAAGGTTTCCGTAAGCAAGGGCTCGTCCGGGATTTGAACCCGGGACCTCTCGCACCCAAAGCGAGAATCATACCCCTAGACCAACGAGCCAGTGACGGAGAAAGCGGCCACGAGGCGCCTTGCTCACTCTCACAATTTGGCACAGGATGCAGCAAGCGCAAGATCTGACAGCAGTGTCAGAAAAGGCAGGAGGAGTAGAGAGCAGCCGAGTGACAGAAACAGAAGAGGAACCAAGCCGTGAAAATGGGGAGCCCGCCAAAGACCTCTGGCACCTTACGGGAGAAGCAGAGCCATAGCAGTGCATGAGCTAAGAAAGAGCTTCCTCGGAAGGCTCACAGAGTTCCACTTGCAAAAGGCTCCGAGGTGGCGTAAAGATAACCCTCGTTGAGAAGCACCGCCGCGTGCATGACGCAGAGCCAAGCGCCCTTGAGTAAGACCGTTGCAAAAGCATACTGGCACAGATGGGGAGAGAGAGAGCTATGCCAAGCACGCACCAGGCAGGGCTCGTCCGGGATTTGAACCCGGGACCTCTCGCACCCGAAGCGAGAATCATACCCCTAGACCAACGAGCCAACGTTTTGACCAAGCCGTGCACTGGCGTCGATACTCTCACATTTGTCGGCTTGGTCAGCCGCAGAGGACGGTGTGCTTTAGTTAAAGGGAGGCGAGAAAAAGAAGAGCGCTCAGGCTCGCCCTCAGACAGAGAGAGCAGGGCTCGTCCGGGATTTGAACCCGGGACCTCTCGCACCCTAAGCGAGAATCATACCCCTAGACCAACGAGCCAACGACGGAACTGTTGCGTTCCAATTTTCCTGGCATAAACAGCTGTGTCGCTTGAAGCGCCTGCCTGGCACCTCCAGAGAAAAGCTTGGCTCTCGCATGGAACATCCGCAGAGAAGTCCATGAGAGACGATGGAGAATTTGACCAAAAATGTGTTTTTGAAGCGGAAGAGCTGGGGAAAAAAGGAGATACGCGTGGGCTCAAAATCTGCACCCTGTGCATGCAACAAGCAATCTAAGGCCAGCCGAGGAGAGGGGGAGGGCAGTGGGAGGGCAAGCAAGAGGGAACATACCGCCTTCCCAGTAGTGAGTTCCAAGAAAAATCAATTCAACAGATTGGCAGCCATTGAGAGAAGCACGTCAGGCATCAGATCGGCAGCAAAGGTTTCCGTAAGCAAGGGCTCGTCCGGGATTTGAACCCGGGACCTCTCGCACCCAAAGCGAGAATCATACCCCTAGACCAACGAGCCAGTGACGGAGAAAGCGGCCACGAGGCGCCTTGCTCACTCTCACAATTTGGCACAGGATGCAGCAAGCGCAAGATCTGACAGCAGTGTCAGAAAAGGCAGGAGGAGTAGAGAGCAGCCGAGTGACAGAAACAGAAGAGGAACCAAGCCGTGAAAATGGGGAGCCCGCCAAAGACCTCTGGCACCTTACGGGAGAAGCAGAGCCATAGCAGTGCATGAGCTAAGAAAGAGCTTCCTCGGAAGGCTCACAGAGTTCCACTTGCAAAAGGCTCCGAGGTGGCGTAAAGATAACCCTCGTTGAGAAGCACCGCCGCGTGCATGACGCAGAGCCAAGCGCCCTTGAGTAAGACCGTTGCAAAAGCATACTGGCACAGATGGGGAGAGAGAGAGCTATGCCAAGCACGCACCAGGCAGGGCTCGTCCGGGATTTGAACCCGGGACCTCTCGCACCCGAAGCGAGAATCATACCCCTAGACCAACGAGCCAACGTTTTGACCAAGCCGTGCACTGGCGTCGATACTCTCACATTTGTCGGCTTGGTCAGCCGCAGAGGACGGTGTGCTTTAGTTAAAGGGAGGCGAGAAAAAGAAGAGCGCTCAGGCTCGCCCTCAGACAGAGAGAGCAGGGCTCGTCCGGGATTTGAACCCGGGACCTCTCGCACCCTAAGCGAGAATCATACCCCTAGACCAACGAGCCAACGACGGAACTGTTGCGTTCCAATTTTCCTGGCATAAACAGCTGTGTCGCTTGAAGCGCCTGCCTGGCACCTCCAGAGAAAAGCTTGGCTCTCGCATGGAACATCCGCAGAGAAGTCCATGAGAGACGATGGAGAATTTGACCAAAAATGTGTTTTTGAAGCGGAAGAGCTGGGGAAAAAAGGAGATACGCGTGGGCTCAAAATCTGCACCCTGTGCATGCAACAAGCAATCTAAGGCCAGCCGAGGAGAGGGGGAGGGCAGTGGGAGGGCAAGCAAGAGGGAACATACCGCCTTCCCAGTAGTGAGTTCCAAGAAAAATCAATTCAACAGATTGGCAGCCATTGAGAGAAGCACGTCAGGCATCAGATCGGCAGCAAAGGTTTCCGTAAGCAAGGGCTCGTCCGGGATTTGAACCCGGGACCTCTCGCACCCAAAGCGAGAATCATACCCCTAGACCAACGAGCCAGTGACGGAGAAAGCGGCCACGAGGCGCCTTGCTCACTCTCACAATTTGGCACAGGATGCAGCAAGCGCAAGATCTGACAGCAGTGTCAGAAAAGGCAGGAGGAGTAGAGAGCAGCCGAGTGACAGAAACAGAAGAGGAACCAAGCCGTGAAAATGGGGAGCCCGCCAAAGACCTCTGGCACCTTACGGGAGAAGCAGAGCCATAGCAGTGCATGAGCTAAGAAAGAGCTTCCTCGGAAGGCTCACAGAGTTCCACTTGCAAAAGGCTCCGAGGTGGCGTAAAGATAACCCTCGTTGAGAAGCACCGCCGCGTGCATGACGCAGAGCCAAGCGCCCTTGAGTAAGACCGTTGCAAAAGCATACTGGCACAGATGGGGAGAGAGAGAGCTATGCCAAGCACGCACCAGGCAGGGCTCGTCCGGGATTTGAACCCGGGACCTCTCGCACCCGAAGCGAGAATCATACCCCTAGACCAACGAGCCAACGTTTTGACCAAGCCGTGCACTGGCGTCGATACTCTCACATTTGTCGGCTTGGTCAGCCGCAGAGGACGGTGTGCTTTAGTTAAAGGGAGGCGAGAAAAAGAAGAGCGCTCAGGCTCGCCCTCAGACAGAGAGAGCAGGGCTCGTCCGGGATTTGAACCCGGGACCTCTCGCACCCTAAGCGAGAATCATACCCCTAGACCAACGAGCCAACGACGGAACTGTTGCGTTCCAATTTTCCTGGCATAAACAGCTGTGTCGCTTGAAGCGCCTGCCTGGCACCTCCAGAGAAAAGCTTGGCTCTCGCATGGAACATCCGCAGAGAAGTCCATGAGAGACGATGGAGAATTTGACCAAAAATGTGTTTTTGAAGCGGAAGAGCTGGGGAAAAAAGGAGATACGCGTGGGCTCAAAATCTGCACCCTGTGCATGCAACAAGCAATCTAAGGCCAGCCGAGGAGAGGGGGAGGGCAGTGGGAGGGCAAGCAAGAGGGAACATACCGCCTTCCCAGTAGTGAGTTCCAAGAAAAATCAATTCAACAGATTGGCAGCCATTGAGAGAAGCACGTCAGGCATCAGATCGGCAGCAAAGGTTTCCATAAGCAAGGGCTCGTCCGGGATTTGAACCCGGGACCTCTCGCACCCAAAGCGAGAATCATACCCCTAGACCAACGAGCCAGTGACGGAGAAAGCGGCCACGAGGCGCCTTGCTCACTCTCACAATTTGGCACAGGATGCAGCAAGCGCAAGATCTGACAGCAGTGTCAGAAAAGGCAGGAGGAGTAGAGAGCAGCCGAGTGACAGAAACAGAAGAGGAACCAAGCCGTGAAAATGGGGAGCCCGCCAAAGACCTCTGGCACCTTACGGGAGAAGCAGAGCCATAGCAGTGCATGAGCTAAGAAAGAGCTTCCTCGGAAGGCTCACAGAGTTCCACTTGCAAAAGGCTCCGAGGTGGCGTAAAGATAACCCTCGTTGAGAAGCACCGCCGCGTGCATGACGCAGAGCCAAGCGCCCTTGAGTAAGACCGTTGCAAAAGCATACTGGCACAGATGGGGAGAGAGAGAGCTATGCCAAGCACGCACCAGGCAGGGCTCGTCCGGGATTTGAACCCGGGACCTCTCGCACCCGAAGCGAGAATCATACCCCTAGACCAACGAGCCAACGTTTTGACCAAGCCGTGCACTGGCGTCGATACTCTCACATTTGTCGGCTTGGTCAGCCGCAGAGGACGGTGTGCTTTAGTTAAAGGGAGGCGAGAAAAAGAAGAGCGCTCAGGCTCGCCCTCAGACAGAGAGAGCAGGGCTCGTCCGGGATTTGAACCCGGGACCTCTCGCACCCTAAGCGAGAATCATACCCCTAGACCAACGAGCCAACGACGGAACTGTTGCGTTCCAATTTTCCTGGCATAAACAGCTGTGTCGCTTGAAGCGCCTGCCTGGCACCTCCAGAGAAAAGCTTGGCTCTCGCATGGAACATCCGCAGAGAAGTCCATGAGAGACGATGGAGAATTTGACCAAAAATGTGTTTTTGAAGCGGAAGAGCTGGGGAAAAAAGGAGATACGCGTGGGCTCAAAATCTGCACCCTGTGCATGCAACAAGCAATCTAAGGCCAGCCGAGGAGAGGGGGAGGGCAGTGGGAGGGCAAGCAAGAGGGAACATACCGCCTTCCCAGTAGTGAGTTCCAAGAAAAATCAATTCAACAGATTGGCAGCCATTGAGAGAAGCACGTCAGGCATCAGATCGGCAGCAAAGGTTTCCGTAAGCAAGGGCTCGTCCGGGATTTGAACCCGGGACCTCTCGCACCCAAAGCGAGAATCATACCCCTAGACCAACGAGCCAGTGACGGAGAAAGCGGCCACGAGGCGCCTTGCTCACTCTCACAATTTGGCACAGGATGCAGCAAGCGCAAGATCTGACAGCAGTGTCAGAAAAGGCAGGAGGAGTAGAGAGCAGCCGAGTGACAGAAACAGAAGAGGAACCAAGCCGTGAAAATGGGGAGCCCGCCAAAGACCTCTGGCACCTTACGGGAGAAGCAGAGCCATAGCAGTGCATGAGCTAAGAAAGAGCTTCCTCGGAAGGCTCACAGAGTTCCACTTGCAAAAGGCTCCGAGGTGGCGTAAAGATAACCCTCGTTGAGAAGCACCGCCGCGTGCATGACGCAGAGCCAAGCGCCCTTGAGTAAGACCGTTGCAAAAGCATACTGGCACAGATGGGGAGAGAGAGAGCTATGCCAAGCACGCACCAGGCAGGGCTCGTCCGGGATTTGAACCCGGGACCTCTCGCACCCGAAGCGAGAATCATACCCCTAGACCAACGAGCCAACGTTTTGACCAAGCCGTGCACTGGCGTCGATACTCTCACATTTGTCGGCTTGGTCAGCCGCAGAGGACGGTGTGCTTTAGTTAAAGGGAGGCGAGAAAAAGAAGAGCGCTCAGGCTCGCCCTCAGACAGAGAGAGCAGGGCTCGTCCGGGATTTGAACCCGGGACCTCTCGCACCCTAAGCGAGAATCATACCCCTAGACCAACGAGCCAACGACGGAACTGTTGCGTTCCAATTTTCCTGGCATAAACAGCTGTGTCGCTTGAAGCGCCTGCCTGGCACCTCCAGAGAAAAGCTTGGCTCTCGCATGGAACATCCGCAGAGAAGTCCATGAGAGACGATGGAGAATTT
>NW_027372047.1:0-17010 GCF_046119375.1 Phyllobates terribilis
ACCCCCGGAACCAGGGGTACCCCAGACACCAGGGACGTACCAGCCGTACCCCCGGACACCAGGGACGTACCAGCCGTACCCCCGGACACCAGGACGTACCAGCCGTACCCCCGGACACCAGGGACGTACCAGCCGTACCCCCGGACACCAGGGACGTACCAGCCGTACCCCCGGACACCAGGGACGTACCAGCCGTACCCCCGGACACCAGGGACGTACCAGCCGTACCCCCAGACACCAGGGACGTACCAGCCGTACCCCCAGACACCAGGGACGTACCAGCCGTACCCCCAGACACCAGGGACGTACCAGCCGTACCCCCGGACACCAGGGACGTACCAGCCGTACCCCGGACACCAGGGACGTACCAGCCGTACCCCCAGACACCAGGGACATACCAGCCGTACCCCCAGACACCAGGGACGTACCAGCCGTACCCCCGGACACCAGGGACGTACCAGCCGTACCCCCGGACACCAGGGACGTACCAGCCGTACCCCCAGTCACCAGGGACGTACCAGCCGTACCCCCGGACACCAGGGACGTACCAGCCGTAGCCCCGGACACCAGGGACGTACCAGCCGTAGCCCCAGACACCAGGGACGTACCAGCCGTAGCCCCAGACACCAGGGACGTACCAGCCGTAGCCCCAGACACCAGGGACGTACCAGCCGTAGCCCCAGACACCAGGGACGTACCAGCCGTACCCCCAGACACCAGGGACGTACCAGCCGTACCCCCAGACACCAGGGACGTACAGCGTACCCCCAGACACCAGGGACGTACCAGCCGTACCCCCAGACACCAGGGACGTACCAGCCGTACCCCCAGACACCAGGGACATACCAGCCGTACCCCCAGACACCAGGGACATACCAGCCGTACCCCCCAGACACCAGGGACATACCAGCCGTACCCCCAGACACCAGGGACATACCAGCCGTACCCCCAGACACCAGGGACATACCAGCCGTACCCCCAGACACCAGGGACATACCAGCCGTACCCC
The DNA here is from genome assembly GCF_046119375.1 of Phyllobates terribilis. Classification (NCBI taxonomy): domain Eukaryota; kingdom Metazoa; phylum Chordata; class Amphibia; order Anura; family Dendrobatidae; genus Phyllobates; species Phyllobates terribilis. The sequence continues at coordinate 1,010 of NW_027372047.1, forward strand.
CAGACACCAGGGACATACCAGCCGTACCCCCAGACACCAGGGACATACCAGCCGTACCCCCAGACACCAGGGACGTACCAGCCGTAGCCCCAGACACCCAGGGACGTACCAGCCGTAGCCCCAGACACCAGGGACGTACCAGCCGTAGCCCCAGACACCAGGGACGTACCAGCCGTAGCCCCAGACACCAGGGACGTACCAGCCGTAGCCCCAGACACCAGGACATACCAGCCGTAGCCCAGACACCAGGGACATACCAGCCATACCCCCAGACACCAGGGACATACCAGCCATACCCCCAGACACCAGGGACATACCAGCCGTACCCCCATACACAGGGACGTACAAGCCGTAGCCCCAGACACCAGGGACGTACCAGCCGTAGCCCCAGACACCAGGGACATACCAGCCGTACCCCCAGACAGCAGGGACATACCAGCCGTACCCCCAGACACCAGGGACATAACAGCCGTACCCCCAGACACCAGGGACGTACCAGCCGTACCCCCAGACACACAGGGACGTACCAGCCGTAGCCCCAGACACCAGGGACGTACCAGCCGTAGCCCCAGACACCAGGGACGTACCAGCCATACCCCCAGACACCAGGGACGTACCAGCCGTACCCACAGACATGTACTTACCGTACCCCAGACACACTAATTGTTAACCCCCTCGACATCAGACATGTCATTAACCCCCTCGACACCAGACATGTCATTAACCCCCTCGACACCAGACATGTCATTAACCCCCTCGACACCAGACATGTCATTAACCCCCTCGACACCAGACATGTCATTAACCCCCTCAACACCAGACATGTCATTAACCCCCTCAACACTAGTCATGCTAATTATTAACCCCACAGACACCAGTCATGCTAATTATTAACCCACCAGACCCCCAGACATCTCATTAACCCCCGAGACATGTTATTTTATCAACCCCATAGATATCACATATGTAGTTTGTTAACCCATTAGATAAACAGCATGCTACTAACGTACGAGGCATAAAGAATGGTTAGTACACCTGTCCTGATAACCTGCCATGTTATACTTTATTTGTTCTGTTTGCAGTTTGTTGGACGACCATTCACATGACCCAAAGAAGTGATAACCGGCCGCCATCAGGGTACGTCTAAACTCCGCATAAAACTGCTTGACACCGAGAATACTATCATTTGTTATCTGACCGCTATGAGCCCCTTGTACTCACCGTATGGTTATTTAACATGAATTGCACAGCGCTGAGCTTCACCAGCTTCCGGACACTGCTGTATGTGCGAGGGGTTAAGGAGAAAAGCAGCACCGACAGCGGAAAACGGCTCTCCGCCTCTATAGCCTATAGCATGATCAATGCCCACAGAGCCCATGATGTATGGATAATCCCTCCAACATGGTGAGATCCATCTGTGGTCACAGGCTGCTGCCCCCCCTAGTAGGACGCAGCAACGTGAGACCCTACATGAGTAAGCGTCATTTATTCCTGTGCATGATCCCCTCCTACAGCCATATAACACAGTAAAGGATATCCTATAGACAGGTCGTTCAGCAGCTGCAGGGTCTTGGAGGTGATGGGCTCGCAACGACCCCAGTACTTGAGATTGGTGATACTGTGGGAAACACGAGGTGACGGGTTACTGTTCTTTTCTTATACACGTGAAAAAAACCTGTATCCCCAATAGCTAGAAATAAACTCACATTTTGCCAATAAAAATGCTCAGCACCATGGTCTCATCGTTCAGACCCAGAACGTCTGAGAGACGCCGATAAAGCTGTAAGAGAGAACAGGACGCCATGTTAGAGAATAATCTGCAATAATCTACCAGCTAATCTGTACATTCTCCGTATTGAGGATTCACTGATTTTTATTAATGCGGCACCATTGTTGCCAAGAAATACACACGATCATCTTTTTTCTTGCTGTCAATCACACGGGACCCTCATTAATGAAGCCATGGCGGAGCGCGTTCTTCTCCGTATATCGGGATCGCACGCTTTGTGAAGCTATCTTACCTTCGATGACTTTTGAACTTGATCCCCGATGTATATTTTCCTGAATTGCTCAAAGAAGCTCAGCATTGACAGCTCCAGCTTCTCGTTGCCGGCCTGGGCGAGACGCGAGTCCGTGAGGTTCATCAGTTGCAGCACACTGTGGTGGAGAATGGATTAGTCCTGACTAAATTAGTCCTCTCGGGTTTAATAATTACCATTACTATTTGTATAATGATTCGCCGCGCTTATTAAAAAGATTCGTTAAAGTCAACCTGTCAGCAGCCAGAGTAGTGCAAGACACGGGAGTGGGCAACAAACACCTATTTGCAAACTAGACGGCAATGCAATTGCAATCTATGGGTCCTCTTCTCTTATTTTCATCGACAGTGGAGATGCAATCTCTGCTGCACGACGTCAGCTCTGCTCCCGGCCAAAATCTTACGCACCATCCAATCTTCTTTTGCGTGGTAAGTGTTGGCCAAGAGCAAAGCGGTGCACGTGTGAGATTTTGGACAGGTGTGGAGGTGACATAACGCGGCCAGGTCTCGGCTGCCAATCAGCAGTTACAGTCTAAAAAAACCCACAAATTTAGCCGCAATGAAGCAATGGATCGTGATGAAATAATACATACCGACAGACTAACTCTCCGTCCATGGCGTCCTGTTCATCAGTGCTGGCGAAAGATACTCTGCCTCCGATCACTGCGCCAATAATGTAAACCAACCAGGTGAGCCGACCTGCGAAAAATAAATCGCGACAGCATATAGTGTGAAAAGACAGCAATCGCAGAAACACCCAAGAGCTGAGAAATATTCGGATATCACAGAGGAAGGCATCCGTGGAGAATGCCACTACATATAATTCATGGACTCGTCGGGTCCACCATAGTGGGAGACTGTCTTACGGCGTTCACTGCTCTGGCTAAATAAACGTTGTCAGGAGTAGGATATACGGACAGGGATTTAGATTTGTACCTTCTATTATATATAAAATCATTAATTCAATAAAAATTGTAAGTATATTGCAGAGTGGATTGTGCAGCAGTGAGGAGCAGTGGCATTCCAGGAGGCTCATATCAGTCCTGCTAATGATAGGGGGCCGGCACTGGAGCACCTTATTACTAGGAGATAAAGCCAGCAGCTCTGCCTCCCAGATAGGAGCATTGTATAGCAAGCCCGCTCCGAGCCGCTATGCAATGTATTTAGAACGATTCCTGTGCACGGTAATATTTTTCTGTAACATTAGAGATGCACTTTAATGCTGCTCTTCTGGAGAGGGCAGCGAGCCGCTTACCTTCCTGCACAGTCAGCTCCATGCTGGGGGCAGATCCGCTTTGCAGAAGCTCTTGATACGTCTGAGCTGACTGGTCAAACAGCTGCACCAAAAGAGCGCACGTCTTGTCGTACTCGCACCTCCCAATGGTGGAGAGCTGATCCAGCTGCTGCTGTACCAGACCTGCATCGTCAAGAGGGTCTTCTAGGCCGTCCCTGCAGAAAGCAAGTGGTTGAATACTAGGGAAGAGGCTTAAAGGGGTATTCCCATTTCCAACATCCTATCCCAATATGTAGTAGGTGTAATAGTAGCAATATTAGCAATTACCTCCAATTAGAAATGTAGTATAGTTCTTCTGATTCGCTATGTCGCTTACCCCACGTGCAGGGCATTGCAGAAGCAGCTTAGGTATCCATGATTGCAACCACTAACAGTTAACTGTCAATATAGGAGTGGTCGTAACCACGTAACCTAAGGTCCTGCAATGCCTTGCACATGGGATAAGTGACACAGCGAATCAGAAGAACTACACTACATTTCTAATTGGAGGTATGCTATTTTATTATTACACCTACTACATACTGGCATAGGATCTTGGAGATGGGAATACCACTTTAAATATCACAAAGTACAAATTGTAAAAACATTTACTGAAGAAATGCTGAGATGTCAGACTATTACTATTGCTTTAAAGGGGAGTCTCAAGGTCAAAAATGGGTAAAATTGTAAAGTGCTTGCAAATACAAGCAACTGTGCAGTTTACCCCATATTAAAATTCCTCTCCATGTATAAACTCATCTCATTATTACAACCTGATGTACAAAATCCTTGCCAAAATTTTAGCTGATCAATTGCAATCTTTTATCTTTCAGATTATTCATGGAGACCATGGAGGAGTGCAGGCGTTGGGCAACGGTGCGAAGGACAGGTTCTGGACCTGTATTTACTAGATGGGTTAAACTTTTATCTATAGTGAATGATATCCTCCTGTTCCTACAAGACACCGACTCCTGACGGCCCCGACGCCTCCCTCCCGACGGCCCTGACGCCTCCCTCCCGACGGCCCCCCGAACCCGTCCCCTGTCCTGCAGACTTCCCCTTGTCCTAGGTGCTGCTGGATCCACCTGGATCTGGCCTTATATCCCATTTATTTGCCCCTTTGCTGGAAGGGAGCGCGGATCCACTACATGACCTGACGAGAAGCAGGTGGGAGACAGATGTGGGAGTGATGAGCACTGGGAGCCTTGGAAGCCCCGAATTATACTGACAGAGGCACACAGATATATATTCTCCACCGTACGTCTTACACCACATCCAGAATGCACAGGGTACAACCTGAATATCTGGATGAGGGCTCCAAATGTCACAGGGGCTCGGGAACGTTCTTCCCCCTTTTGTGGGATTTCCCAACGAGTAGGGGATACTGGACCCAATTGATGAGGATGAGTTCCTATACGACCACATGGGAATACCCATCACAGAGGACCCCAAGACTTGTCTACTCTTTGTTGACCCTGAACAAGAGGACTGTAGCTGGATCATTCCTGACTGAGGTCCTACTTATGGCCCGAAAACGTGTGGATGTCATCAAGATTGCCAACCATATCACAATGGAAATTGGTGGTAAATCTCTCCTTCACTTTTTAAAAGAAAATTATGCATCTACGCTGAAGCTGCCCTGGAGAGTTTCCAAAAGTTTGGGGTAGATGGATTGATTCCCCCCTGACTGCCTAACCGGTGGGAGGGTGGCCAACAGGGAAGGAAGCGGGAGGAGGGCATCTGGGACTGGGCTTTCTTTTATGTGGTCTTCGGACCCCCCCCCCCCCCCACATTGTCAACCTCAGTATATATAAATAGTCAAGCAGCGATGACTGTTGTGAAACTTGCTCCGCAGATTTATAATTCTGTTCTCTAGGTTACCGTCCACCTCTGCAGTCCCTAGAGAAGATGTGTGCGCCCGGCTTTACAGCGTGCTCGTACTACTCTGAAGCCGGCCGTATCGCTGGATCCAACCTACCTCAGTCCCCTGTGATTCTCCAACAGTGAGAGAGCACAGCTCAGCCAGCGGTGCGACCATGCTGCAGGTCTGAACGGTCACCCATCTCCCCAGGAAAACAGGGACCAGGAGACAGAGGAGCGGTGAGCTCCTGGAGCTGCGCCTTAGGACAACCCTTTTAATATTTGTTCCCTGAGCGGATACCTAGGACACTGCAGCCACAGTCCCCGCAATCTCAGAGTGCAAGATTACTCCTTAAGTCATCGCAAACACCAATGTACCTGAGGATAATGTGCACGGACTCCAAGCGGGACGTGACGTAGGCTTTGGTCACCTCTGGCGTGTAGGTCTCTAGAAGATGAGGCTCCGTTGCCTTCACGTAGGGCACAGATGCTGCAAGACGCTGCCATAAGCTCAGAAGATAATGTACTGAATTGGGTGCAAATTCCCAATGCTGGAAAAGAAAAAGAAAGTCCATTAGAAACCAGATTAAAGCCGAAAAGAGAAAGCTCTAAAGAGAATGGGCAAAGCAAAAACATTGGAATACTAATGGATGAGCAAAGGCAGTAGCTTCAGAGCCGCCCCGCAGCCTCTCATCTCCTCCACACCTGAACATATTACAGATAGGACATAGGATGGCCATGGGGCCACCATTAGCCCTTGGGCACGTGGTATGGATGTTCATGCCGGTCTTGATGAGGGGGCGCACGCCTCTTAATGAAACAGGCACATCTGACGAGTGGTGTGCACCTCCATGGGTCTTGCCACAAATCTTACTTCAGTCATGGCCTGGAGTAAATTTTCTGGTGTAAGGAGGGCCACAGCTCGTCATGCATTATACCCCGGTCCCTTGAAGACGTGGTGAAAGACTTTTCAAAAGTGACTTCCTGCAGAATTCTGGGGTAATCGCTTTGATGATCCCGGGCAGATATGTTTGTTGGCCTCTGTAGTAACGCAAGCTTATCCTCAGCCTGCAGAGATACAGGAAGGGTGACACGCACTGACGCACGTACCTGTAGACTGGTGACGGTGAAGTTTGCGATGAGTCTGATGACCTCGGGGTAGTTCTCTACCTTCACCAACTCCCCAAGCTGGTAATTACTCTTCAGGCGGGCCAGCAAGCGGCAAAATTCATGGTAGTTATTGGGGTCTGACAAGCTCTGGAGGAGGAAAACACGGTAAGTGCGGCTATACACACACACATGATAATCATAGAAAAAAGCATGGGGGCCTCCTGGGTGGTTTAACTACCACCGTGTGTGAGAAACCATAATGGTAGTCGGCCTGTCCTGCACATACGCCCTTGGCGACAGAGACGACTGCAACTAATGCAAAGTTACACGTGTTTCTCGCTGGATAGCTTCCTTCCCACCGCTCTGCAATAAGTCTGCAAATCAGTGCTGCCGTTTACTGGGGTTTGGAACGACATTTGGCACAGCTACAAAGCAATAAAGGAAGTCTGTCGTCATAATATGACTGTGCAAACCAAGCACAGGCATTCAGTGCTCCATTAGCGTGCCCAGTTTAGTGCACCTTCCTGACCAACTGTTTTCTAACCATCTCTGCTTCTTCCTTGATTGACAGCTCTGGCTTTATAGGAGGGTGAGAAGGTGCACTGAACTGTTCAGCCATGCCAAGGGGGGAGGGCACAAAGCACCAGTGCTTGGTTTGAACAGTTATTTTGTGCTCACAAACTCCCGTCACTTAGAGATGGGGCTCTGCTCAATCACAGGAGAGAACCGTGTAGCTGTATAGTTGTGTCTGCTCCCTCCCTGAACTCATCTCTGTAGTCATCAGGGGAAGCAAAGAAGAAGAAGCTGCAGTCAATTTCTTGTTACAGCCAAGACGATGCTGGTACCTGGAGAGGAAAGTGGGCTCTAGGGATCTACAGACAACCAGTGATGTTAATATTCTGCCCTAGACCATCGGGGATTTCACATTTACCCATATAATGGCCTTGACCACCAGGCATTTCACATTTACCCATACAATGCCCTAGACCACCAGGGATTCACAATTTACCCATATTCTGCCCTAGACTACCAGGGATTTCACATTTACCCATATAATGACCTTGACCATCAGGGATTTCAACACCGACTCTTACTGGTGACTCTAGCATTTCCCTTTCCTGTGCCCTAGAACACCAGGGATACTGATAAGAACCTATTCTTTCCCTTATACTATCCTAAAGGCATGGTACTATTAACCTTTTCACTTGCATAGACCCCAAGGGATGAAAAGATTAACCCCTAGCCCACCACAAATGCTCATTGATACCGGTCTTCTCTGCCCCATACCACCAGGGACGATTATAATATTCATTTTCTTTGCCCTAGACCACCTGGGATTCTAGCAGTAACCCATTCTCTATTACAAACCATTTGGGATGGTCTCTTCTCTGCCTTAGACCCCAGGGTTCGATTACAATAGGGCTATTCTAAGAGTATGACTGCTCCACTATATGTAAGAGCGATTTAACCTTCCTTCATACTTACTTGGGGATTTTCTAAAATTCTCTTCACTCCGTCCACCAGGTGAGAGAGGAACTTGGCTCTTTCCGCATTATTAAATAGGGAGCGACGGACAGAGGCGATTTGTACCAGACATGAGAGGACCTGTGGGGTGGAAAGATCTTACTAGTACGTTACGGATGTGATCAATGCAGAAATAACCGGAATGCTTCCTCCTTCTCTCCGCCATGTACTCACCAGTGGGGAGAAGTTGGGGGGGATGGAATGATACAGGTCGAAGAAGAGTTGTAGTGTGGAAGAGTCCAAGAAAGCTGCGGAGGCAATGAACGAAGCATGAGAACGGCTTGTTACATCCCCCGATTCCCCGTCCGTTCATGCACCGTCTTCTCTCTCACCTGAACGCCAGCTTGTGGGGATCTGTACTGTACAGAGGTCGTCGGAGGACTCGTCTGTGGAAGTGCCGATGAAGTCAAAATTCAGGCAGCTGTGGGTTAGTTTGAGAAGCTGCATAAGGAGGTCTTGTTGGGACCCATCGGAGAGGAGCAATGACTTTCCAGACGCCTTTAAAATAAAAAGGGAAAAAAAATTGCACAAAAATGAATTAATTCTAGGCCTTTGATTCATGATTATATATTAGATGCTAAAGCAACTCCTGAGGAATAAAAGGGTCGTCTTACCGAGACCAGTCCTATCCGTATCACTCAGAGGGACACAGATACAAGGGTAAATGGGCATCCAGGCCCTGGATATTACAATGGCCCCTCTGCCACAGAAGATCACACCACAGGTATATATATCTCATTCCTCTGCTCCGTGTAATCTCTTCTGAAATTTACATTGTATCTCCATGTTACTTGCAATGCTCTGCAGCTAATCACTGGTATATACAGTACAGACCAAAAGTTTGGACACACCTTCTCATTTAAAGATTTTTCTGTATTTTCATGACTATGAAAATTGTACATTCACACTGAAGGCATCAAAACTATGAATTAACACATGTGGAATTATATACTTAACAAAAAAGTGTGAAACAACTGAAAATATGTCTTATAATCTAGGTTCTTCAAAGTAGCCACCTTTTGCTTTGATGACTGCTTTGCACACTCTTGGCATTCTCTTGATGAGCTTCAAGAGGTAGTCACCGGAAATGGTCTTCCAACAATCTTGAAGGAGTTCCCAGAGATGCTTAGCACTTGTTGGCCCTTTTGCCTTCACTCTGCGGTCCAGCTCACCCCAAACCATCTCGATTGGGTTCAGGTCTGGTGACTGTGGAGGCCAGGTCATCTGGCGTAGCACCCCATCACTCTCCTTCTTGGTCAAATAGCTCTTACACAGCCTGGAGGTGTGTTTGGGGTCATTGTCCTGTTGAAAAATAAATGATGGTCCAACTAAACGCAAACCAGATGGAATAGCATGCCGCTGCAAGATGCTGTGGTAGCCATGCTGGTTCAGTATGCCTACAATTTTGAATAAATCCACAACAGTGTCACTAGCAAAGCACCCCCACACCATCACACCTCCTCCTCCATGCTTCACGGTGGGAACCAGGCATGTAGAGTCCATCCGTTCACCTTTTCTGCGTCGCACAAAGACACGGTGGTTGGAACCAAAGATCTCAAATTTGGACTCATCAGACCAAAGCACAGATTTCCACTGGTCTAATGTCCATTCCTTGTGTTCTTTAGCCCAAACAAGTCTCTTCTGCTTGTTGCCTGTCCTTAGCAGTGGTTTCCTAGCAGCTATTTTACCATGAAGGCCTGCTGCACAAAGTCTCCTCTTAACAGTTGTTGAAGAGATGTGTCTGCTGCTAGAACTCTGTGTGGCATTGACGTGGTCTCTAATCTGAGCTGCTGTTAACCTGCGATTTCTGAGGCTGGTGACTCGGATAAACTTATCCTCAGAAGCAGAGGTGACTCTTGGTCTTCCTTTCCTGGGGCGGTCCTCATGTGAGCCAGTTACTTTGTAGCGCTTGATGGTTTTTGCAACTGTACTTGGGGACACTTTCAAAGTTTTCCCAATTTTTCGGACTGACTGACCTTCATTTCTTAAAGTAATGATGGCCACTTGTTTTTCTTTACTTTTCTTCTTTTTTCTTGCCATAATACAAATTCTAACAGTCTATTCAGTAGGACTATCAGCTGTGTATCCACCAGACTTCTGCACAACACAACTGATGGTCCCAACCCCATTTATAAGGCAAGAAATCCCACTTATTAAACCTGACAGGGCACACCTGTGAAGTGAAAACCATTTCCGTTGACTACCTCTTGAAGCTCATCAAGAAAATGCCAAGAGTGTGCAAAGCAGTCATCAAAGCAAAAGGTGGCTACTCTGAAGAACCTAGAATATAAGACATATTTTCAGTTGTTTCACACTTTTTTGTTAAGTATATAATTCCACATGGGTTAATTCATAGTTTTGATGCCTTCAGTGTGAATGTACAATTTTCATAGTCATGAAAATACAGAAAAATCTTTAAATGAGAAGGTGTGTCCAAACTTTTGGTCTGTACTGTATATCTCACTCATCTACGTTGTTTAATCCATGATACTTTAAGGTCATCACACTTACTTTAACAGTTTATGATCCATGTTGAGTTGCCAGTCTGTTTTTTTTTTCTGCAGTTTTATGGTCTCCTGTTGTCTTAAGCTAGTTGATTGATTGCTAACGAGTAGATCTAAGCAGATACGTCCCTATATATTGAGACATAGTCAAGGGGCAGCATTTATGCGGGGGGCACTTATGCATATAGCATTCATGCATACTTTATCAAAGTGCCTCGGCAGTTAGATATGGCAGTTGGGCAGGAGACAGGTAAGACATGCAAGACAATTAAACAAACTTGCTTCCAGGTCATCTGTTTTGCAAACAGTATTCACCATTTGTATTTGTGCCATTTACGTTCTGGCTGCTACAATCATCCACATTCACCGTTCTCCCACAAATTCTGCACACTTCATCCATATTAACCCCTCTCTCCTCTTTTCTCCTATGTACAGCTGTCATGCTCTCTTCACAATGTTATACCACACAGATCCATTCATTCCCACCATACAACATAGGAAACGCTCTCACAAATCACTCAACCATCTGCTCACTCTCTGTATCTTCCTTCTCTTAGTCACAGGTGATATTTCCCCTAATCCAGGACCCTCCAGTAATAACATTAACTCTTTCCCTGTTACATTCAGTAACCCTGCTAATCTCATTAATATTCCCTGCATATCTTCTGTCTCATTCAACTGTGCCCTTTGGAATGCACGCTCAGCTTGTAATAAACTCTCTTACATCCATGACTTTTTTCTCTCTAATTCCTTCAACCTTCTGGCTCTCACTGAAACCTGGATCCAGCAGTCGGACACCACCGCCGCTGCAGCTCTCTCATATGGTGGCCTACACTTCTCTCATACTCCGAGACCTGACAACAGATAAGGTGGAGGTGTTGGTCCGCTTCTTTCAACAAAATGTACTTTTCAGGTTATCCCCCCAGTACCCTCCCTTATCTTCCCTTCTTTTGAGGCCCACACAGTCAGACTCTACCCTTGTCTATCGCCCTCCAGGTCCCTCCCGTCAGTTCCTGGATTACTTTGCTGCCTGGCTTCCAAATTTTCTATCCTGCGGCATCCCCACTCTAATCATGGGAGATTTTAACATCCCAATTGGCGATCCCCTTTCCCCATCTGCCGCTCATCTTTTATCACTAATCTCCTCCTTCGGCCTTTCACAGCTTGCTAATTCTCCTACACATGAGGACGGGAACACACTGGACCTGATCTTCTCCCGGCTTTGCTCGGTACATGACTTTACTAACTCTCCTCTTCCTCTCTGACCATAATCTTCTTTCATTCTCTGTCAAGAACTGTGACTCTACTCAAGACACTCCCACCGTCCACACTTATAGAAATTTACGCGCCATTAACACCCAGAAATTTCTGAAAAAGTTGCAATCATCATTGGCCCCAATCTCCTCCCTCTCATGTCCCGACTCTGCATTGAAGCATTATAATGAAATAATGCTATGCGCCCTGGATGAAGCCGCACCTCCTACACAAAGAACAATTCGGCATAGACGGCGACAACCCTGGCACACACTGCAAACACGTCTTCTCCAGCGGTGTTCCAGGTGCGCTGAAAGGCTGTGGAGAAAATCTAATCTGCCCGAAGATTTCCTCCATTATAAATTTATGCTGAAAACATAACTCTGCCCTTCACCTCTCCAAACAAACCTACTTTAACAACCTCATAATCTCACTTTCCAATAATCCTAAACGACTCTTTGACACGTTTCATTCTCTCCTCAATCAAACAGCACAGGCCCCGACCACCGACCTCAGCGCTGACGATCTGGCCAAAAAAATACAAAATAAATTAAAATAAATAAATAAAATATTAAACCGATAAATCCGTATATTTATGCAAAAATAAAAAAAGTACACATATTTGGTATTGCCGCGTCCAAAACAACCCGAGCTATAAAACCGTCACACTAATTAACTCCTTCTGTGCACACCGTAATAAAAATAAATAAAAAACGGAGCAAAAAACTATGCTTTTTCCTCATATCGCCAAACAAAAAGTGGAAAAAAAATGCGATCAAAAAGCAAAATGGAAATAAAAATGTTACCGCTGAAAACGTCATCTTGTTCCGCAAAAAAAAAGCCGCCATACAGCTCCATCAGCCGAAAAATAAAAAAGTTATAGCGCTCAGAATAAAGCAATGCAAAAAAAATATTTTTTCTATAAAATTGTTTTATTGTGTAAAAGAGCCAAAACATAAAAAAAATATACAGTAAGTGTAGTATCGCTGTAAAAGTACTGACCTGAAGAATAACGCTGCCTTATCACTTTTACCACACGCAGAACGGCATTAAAAAAAAACCCTCAAAAAACAATTCCTGAATTGTTGGCTTTTGTTAATTTTACCTCCCAAAAAACTAAATAGAAAGCGATCAAAAAATGTCCCGTACCCAAAAATGGTACCAATAAAAATGTCAACTCGTCCCGCAAAAAACAAGCCGTCACATGACTGTCGGCCAAAATATGGAAAAATTATAGCTCTCAAAATATGGCGATGCAAAAACTAGATTTTGCCAAAAAAAGCGTCTTTTAGTGTGTGACAGCTGTCAGTCATTAAAACCCGATATAAATCTGGTATCTCCGTAATCGCACCGACCCGAAGAATAAAGTAATCTCATCAGTTATATCACACTAGGAACGGCGTAAAAAAATAAATAAAACCAATTCTTCACCTGCTGCTGATTTGGTTATTATGTCTCCCAAAGATCGCAGTAAGGCTCTGCTCACATTTATCCTGCGCTCTGCGCTGAGCACTTACACCAGAGTTTCCGTGTAAATCTCTGAAATACGTGATTCAGACGGAACTTATGATGGAAGATTCCCTGTAATGAAGCAGATATAGGCCACTGTGGATGCCGTCTAGCCTGGGATCCCACGGTGTCATTTGTTTTAGGCGTGCATAAAAGTGCGGTAGGCCACAGTTTTGTGCACTTCTGAAAAAAAGGACACCGCTAAACAGAGGCCAGACGGAGTCCAGAGTAACTCTGCTGCCTCATTACAGTGAATGGATCCTGCAGGGGTTTCATCTGAATTACATCACTTGGAAATTTAGATGGAAACCCCGATGTAAGTGCTCAGCCTAGAGCGCCGGATAAATGTTACGTAAAATGTTCCCAATAAAAGCTTCAACTCAGTCCTCAAAAAAAGCTAGTCCCCACTCAGGTCCGTCATCTGTTAAAAATATAAGGGACTTCCAAGTTACTGGTAGCAGAAAGGCTCTGGAAAAGCGAAATGGCCCTTGACCCCCAAAAGAAATTCAGAAAATTTTGTGCTCCCAAATCCAAATGCCTATTCTACAATAATTTGTTCTCCAATTGTCAAATAGCGCTCCGTCCCCCCCAGATCTCGCCGTATGGCTAAGCGGTACGATACAGCCACATATGGGGTATTGGCACTTTTAGAAGAAATTGTGTGACACATTTCGGCACCATTTTTACCCATTGCCCTGTGTGAAAATGTAAAATCTGAGGGTAAAACATTTTTTTGTGGTAAAAATATAATTATGCTTTTTTCACTGCCCAATGGTATAAATTTAAAAATTAAAAAATACTCACTACTTCCCTAGATGAATTCCTTGAGAGGTGTAGTTTACAAAATGGGGTCACTTGTCAGGGTTTCTGCTGTTTCGGCATGTCAGCGACTCTTCAAATGTAACATGGTGTCTGCTGCCTATCCCAGCCAACATAGCGCTCCTTTCTCTTCCGAACCCTGCCGTACACCAAAGCAGTGGTTTTCCCCCACATATGGGGTATCGGCGTACTCAGGAGAAATTGCACAACAAATTTCATGGTGCAATTTATCCTATTACCCTTATGATAATGCAAAATTAAGGGATGAAAAACGTTTTTGTGGGAAAAATGTGAAAATTTTATTTTTACAGCTCAATACTATAAAATTCTGTGAAGCCCCTGGGGGTTCAAGGTGCTCACCACACATCTAGATATGTTCCCTAAGGGGTCTAGTTACCAAAATGGTGTCACTTGTGGGGGGTTTCCACTGTTTAGGAACATCAGGAGCTCTCCAAACGCAACATGGCGTCCGCTAATTATTCAGACAAATTTTACATTCAAAAAGTCTAATGGCGCTCCTTCCCTTCCGAACCCTGCAGTGCGCCCAAACAGTGGTTTTCCATCACATATGGGGTATCAGCGCGCTCAAGAGAAATTGCACAAAAAATTTTGGGGTCCATATTTTCCTGTTACCCCTGTGAAAATAAAAAAAAATGGGTCTAAAGTAACATTTTTGTGAAAAAAGTTAAATGTTAATTTTTTTCTTCCACATTCCAAAAATTCCTGTGAAGCACCTGAAGGGTTAATAAAGTTCTTGAATGTGGTTTTGAGCACCTTGAGGGGTGCAGTTTTTAGAATGGTGTCACTTTCGGGTATTTTCTGTCATAAAGACCCCTCAAAGTGACTTCAAATATGATGTGGTCCCTAAAAAAATGTTTTTGTAAATTTTGTTGGAAAAATGAGAAATCGCTGGTCAACTTTTAACCCTTATAGCTCCCTAACAAAAAAAAATTTTGGTTCCAAAATTGTGCTGATATAAAGTAGACATGTGGGAAATGTTATTTATTAACTCTTTTGTGTGACATATCTCTCTGATTTAAGGGCATGAAAATTCAAAGTTTGAAAATTGCAAAATTTTCAAAATTTTCACCAAATTTCCGATTTTTTCACAAATAAACGCAAGTGATATCGAAGAAATTTTACCACTATCATGAAGTACAATATGTCATGAAAAAACATTCTCAGAATCAGGGAGATCCGTTGAAGCGTTCCAGAGTAATTACCTCATAAAGTGACAGTGGTCAGAATTGAAAAAATTGGCCTGGTCAAGAAGGCAAAAACAGGCTCTGGTGCGAAGTGGTTAAAAAACCATCCCTTGACCAGAACTGCACGGCCAACTACAGACCTGTTTCCAATCTTCCCATTATCTCTAAACTCCTGGTCCATTCCCGTCTCATCCGCTATCTCTCAGACAACTCTTTTCTTGACCCTTTACAATCTGGTTTCCGCTCTTTACATTCTACTGAAACTGCCCTCACTAAAGTCTCTAATGATCTACTAACAGCTAAATCTAATGGTCACTACTCCCTGCTGATTCTCCTGGATCTCTCTGCAGCATTGGACACTGTGGATCACCAGCTCCTCCTCACTATGCTCCGCTCTATTGGCCTCAAGGACACGGTTCTCTCCTGGTTCTCCTCCTATCTCTCTGACCGCTCCTTCACTGTGTCTTTCGCTGGCTCCTCCTCCTCCCTACTTCCCCTTACTGTTGGGGTTCCTCAAGGATCAGTCCTAGGCCCCCTTCTTTTCTCCTTATACACCGCTCCTATTGGACAAACAATCAGCAGATTCGGTTTTCAGTACCATCTCTATGCTGATGACACCCAATTATACACCTCTGCTCCGGACATCACCCCTGCATTACTACATAAGACCAGTGATTGTCTTTCTGCTGTGTCTAACATTATGTCCTCCCTCTGTCTAAAACTGAATCTGTCAAAAACTGAACTACTCGTCTTTCCTCCCTCCACTAACCTACCTGTGCCCGATATTGCCATTTCCGTTTGTGGCTCAACCATTACTCCCCAGCAACAAGCCCGCTGTCTTGGGTCATTTTTGACTCAGATCTTTCCTTCACTCCTCACATCAAATCACTCGCTCGTGTCATCTT
>NW_027372048.1:0-16957 GCF_046119375.1 Phyllobates terribilis
TTTCATAGCAATTGGCTGATTCTAAATTTCAGACACTGAATGAAATAATATGATTTGTAATAAAATTTGGTCTATTTAACATTCACTAAAAGTGTTTTGTGCATTTCTTTCACAATCTTGGGTTGGTGGGATTTTCTTGGGAATCAGGATCCAGCATCTATGATCAAGCCATGAAGCTGGATATGAAGTCAGAGCATTGTTAACCCTGTGCTTGAAGACAGAATGGAGCAGAAATGACAAAGTGTTACTGCACAAGTAGCACAAGTTCACAATCTTCCTTGCATTCAGATAATGGAGGTGGCTGCTGCAGAAAAACATACCCACAGCATGATACTGCAACCACCATGTTTCACTGTGGGGATGGTGTTCTTGGAGTGATGAGCTGTTGGTTTGGTGCCAGACATAGCGTTTACCTTGGTGGCCAAAAAGTTCAATTTTGGTCTCATCTGACCACAGCACATTCCTCCATATATTTTGGGAGTCTCCCACATGTTTTTTGGCAAACTCAAATCGAGACTTACAATTTTTAAGTAAAAGCTTTTTTCTGCCCACTGAACAAGACAACTGTAGACTGGACAAGGGGATCAGAGGATGCCCACAAGCTCGTGACACTGAGTTTTCAGCTCCTGCAGTGTCAGTGTGTGCAGGGATGAGGATTCAATATAGGTTGTGCTGTCAATCATCGTAAGGGGCAGAGGATGGTAATTAAGCGTGGGGTGTAAATGCTGTTTTTGCATAAAAATATCATCTGTACCTAAAGTATATTTTTTTTTATAGGGGCCAAGATTCCTATACAAATCCATAAATGATTTGAGTATTGGGGTGACAGACTCCCTTTAAGAAACTGAGACCACCCCATTAACTGGTTGTACAAAAAAACATGAAAAATGTGAATTAACCAGACAGGTAAATTACAAAAAGGAGATAAACACCAATGGAAATTCTTTGAAAATGTTATCAGTTTATTTCTATTAAGCATAAAACACGTTTTCCTGGAATATCCCTGTGTTTCCAAATAAATACCAGTAGCGCAGTGAAGGATGGACATGGTGGAACAGGTTTCTATTAAAGTGCTTGAGCATATATTATGGATGCACCAAAATTCTGTAGTATAATAAAGCCTGCATCTTGGAGGGTTTCGTCCATATCTGGAGTAATATTAATAAAAATGTGGAGTTGGTGCATCCCTAGTATACTGCTATATCACTAGTAACACAATGGGACACACACAAAGCACTGTGTGCTGCCACCTAGACAGGGTAGCTGCTCAGCAGTGAGGGGTGCGGATTCGGCACAGATTGTCTATGATGACAGATATGTTGAGCTGTCCTCCACATTTATCTGATCGAAACTAGAGGGCTCCACAGCAAACAGTCTTAGCATATCCAGTTCTAGGGGATGCATGCAGCCGCTGATCACCAGGGAATGAAGAGGACCTCCAAAGTCAACAGTTCTGAGTTGCTGCAGAGTGCCCGCCGCTATATGTTGGCCAGATGCCCCCCACGCAGATTGTGTTCTCAGGTAGAGCTGAGGATCGCAACAGAAACATTTGTATCTTAATGATATCGCAATACGGTCTTCTATTTAAAACCATTATAAGAAAACTCACATGCAAAAATACTTATTTTATATATATATAAACCTTTAGGCACAATGGATATTGATGCAAATCAAGGTATTTATTCAGACAATAAATTGTTCATGATACAGATGTTTGACCAACATTTCGGCCTCAGCCTTTATCAAGGTTTATCTAAAACAATACAAAAATGGGAAGAACTGTATAAAAAACGAAAATCCATCGTCTCATGATAAATCAAATTACAATCATATCTGAGAAAAAGAGGGGGGGTAACAAATAATCCGACACTCAGCACATGAAAATATCTCATATAAATGAATACAAAGCGGTGCTTCATTCCAGAGTTAACCACTAAAGAGGAAAAATAAAAAATATACACAATTTAGTTATGGATTGTAACACATATATGCTTCAAGTGTAAAACAGCCTCCTTCAAAAGAGTAAAAAGGGGGGACATACTATGAGGTCAGACGTATCACAGGTATCAAAAAAGCCAAAGAGTAATGGCCCAATATACGCCCTACAGTATATGCCCCTCATCCTTCTATATGCCCCATCCTGGTATATGGAATATGGTCCCCATCCTGGGTATGTGTATATGCCCCTCCATCCATCCATCCTGAGTAAGTGTATATGCCCCTCCATCCATCCATCCTGGGTAGGTGTATATGCCCCTCCATCCATCCATCCTGGGTAGGTGAATATGCCCCTCCATCCATCCATCCTGGGTAGGTGAATATGCCTCTCCATCCATCAATCCTGGGTAGGTGTATATGCCCCTCCATCCATCAATCCTGGGTAGGTGTATATGCCCCTCCATCTATCCATCCTGGGTAGGAGCATATGCCCCTCCATCCATCCATCCTGGGTAGGTGAATATGCCTCTCCATCCATCAATCCTGGGTAGGTGTATATGCCCCTCCATCCATCAATCCTGGGTAGGTGTATATGCCCCTCCATCCATCCATCCTGGGTAGGTGAATATGCCCCTCCATCCATCAATCCTGGGTAGGCGTATATGCCTCTCCATCCATCAATTCTGGGTAGTTGTAGATGCCCCTCCATCCATCAATCCATCCTGGGTAGGTGTTTCGGCCCCTCCATCCATCCTGGGTAGGTGTATATGCCCCTCCATCCATCCATCCTGGGTAGGTGAATATGCCTCTCCATCCATCAATCCTGGGTAGGCGTATATGCCTCTCCATCCATCAATTCTGGGTAGTTGTAGATGCCCCTCCATCCATCAATCCATCCTGGGTAGGTGTTTCGGCCCCTCCATCCATCCTGGGTAGGTGTATATGCCTCTCCATCCATCCAACCTGGGTAGGTGTATATGCCTCTCCATCCATCCATCCTGGGTAGGTGTATATGCCTCTCCATCCATCCATCCTGGGTAGGTGTATATGCCTCTCCATCCATCAATTCTGGGTAGTTGTAGATGCCCCTCCATCCATCAATCCATCCTGGGTAGGTGTTTCGGCCCATCCATCCATCATGGGTAGGTGTAGATGACCCTCCATCCATCCATTCTGGGTAGGCGTAGATGACCCTCCATCCATCCATCCTGGGTAGTCTATTCTAGTATGTGTTTATGCCCCTCCATCCATCCATACTGGGTAGGCGTAGATGGCCCTCCATCCATCCATTCTGGGTAGGCGTAGATGACCCTCCATCCATCCATGCTGGGTAGTCTATTCTAGTATGTGTTTATGCCCCTCCATCCATCCATCCTGGGTAGCAGTATATGTCCCTTCCTCCATCCATGCTGGGTAGGAGTATATGCCCCTCCATCCATCCTTGGTAGGAGAATATGCCCCTCCATCCATCCATTCTGGGTAGGTGTATATGCCCCTCCATCCATCCATCCTGGGTAGGTGTATATACCCCTCCATCTATCCATCCTGGGTAGGTGTATATGCCCCTCCATCCATCCATCCTGGGTAGGTGTATATGCGCCTCCATCCATCCATCCTGGGTAGGTGTATATGCCCCTCCATCCATCCATCCTGGGTAGGTGTATATGCGCCTCCATCCATCCATCCTGGGTAGGTGTATACGCCCCCCCCATCCATACTGGATAGGTGTATATGCCCCTCCATCCATCCTGGGTAGGTGTATATGCCCCTCCATCCATCCATCCTGGGTAGGTGAATATGCCTCTCCATCCATCAATCCTGGGTAGGTGTATCGGCCCATCCATCCATCATGGGTAGGTGTATATGCCCCTCCATCCATCCATTCTGGGTAGGCGTAGATGACCTTCCATCCATCCATTCTGGGTAGGCGTAGATGACCCTCCATCCATCCATCCTGGGTAGTCTATTCTAGTATGTGTTTATGCCCCTCCATCCATCCTGGTTAGGTGTAGATGACCCTCCATCCATCCATGCTGGGTAGGAGCATATGCCCCTCCATGCATCCTTGGTAGGAGAATATGCCCCTCCATCCATCCATCCTGGGTAGGTGTATATACCCCTCCATCTATCCATCCTGGGCAGGTGTATATGCCCCTCCATCCATCCATCCTGGGTAGGTGTATATGCGCCTCCATCCATCCATCTTGGGTAGGTGTATATGCCCCTCCATCCATCCATCCTGGGTAGGTGTATATGCCCCTCCATCCATCCATCCTGGGTAGGTGTATATGCCCCTCCATCCATCCATCCTGGGTAGGTGTATATGCCCCTCCATCCATCCATCCTGGGTAGGTGTATATGCCCCTTCATCCATCCATCCATCATGGGTAGGTGTATATGCCCCTTCATCCATCCATTCTGGGTAGGTGTATATGCCCCTCCATCCATCCATCCTGCGTAGGTGTATATTCCCCTCCATCCATCCATCCTGGGTAGGTGTATATGCCCCTCCATCCATCCAGCCTGGGTAGGTGTATATGCATCTCCATCCATCCATCCTGGGTAGGTGTATATGCCCCTCCATCCATCCATCCTGGGTAGGTGTAGATGCCCCTCCATCCATAAATCCATCCTGGGTAGGTGTATCGGCCCCTCCATCTATCCTGGGTAGGTGTATATGCCCCTCCATCCATCCTGGGTAGGTGTATATGCCCCTCCATCCATCCTAGGTAGGTGTATATGCCCCTCCATCCATCCTGGGTAGGTGTATATGCCCCTCCATCCATCCTGGGTAGGTGTATATGCCCCTCCATCCATCCTGGGTAGGTGTATATGCCCCTCCATCCATCCTGGGTAGGTGTATATGCCCCTCCCTCCATCCTGGGTAAGTATATATGCTCCATCATCTATCCATCCTCGTTAGGTGTAGATGCCCCTTTATCAATCCATCCATCCTGGGTAGGAGTATATGCCCCTCCTTCCATCCTTGGTAGGAGAATATGCCCCTCCATCCATCCTTGGTAGGAGAATATGCCCCTCCATCCATCCATCCTGGGTAGGTGTATATGCCCCTCCATCCATCCATCCTGGGGAGGTGTATATGCCCCTCCATCCATCCATCCTGGGTAGGTGTATATGCCCTTCCATCCATCCATCTTGGGTAGGTGTATATGCCCCTCCATCCATCTATCCTGGGTAGGTGTATATGCCCCTCCATCCATCCATCCTGGGAAGGTGTATATGCCCTTCCATCCATCCATCTTGGGTAGGTGTATATGCCCCTCCATCCATCTATCCTGGGTAGGTGTATATGCCCCTCCATCCATCCATCCTGGGTAGGTGTATATGCCCCCTCCCTCTACTCCCTCTATTCTGGTGAGTATATGCCACCTCTCCATCCTGGTGGGTATATGCCACCTCTCCATCCTGGTGGGTATATGCCCCCCTCCATCCTGGTGGGTATATGCCCCCCCTCCATCCATCCTGGTGGGTATATGCCTCCCTCCATCCATCCTGGTGGGTATATGCCCCCCTACATCCATCCTGGTGGGTATATGCCCCCCCTCCATCCATCCTGATGGGTATATGCCCCCCTCCATCCATCCTGATGGGTATATGCCCCCCTCCATCCATCCTGATGGGTATATGCCCCCCTCCATCCTTGTCGGCATAAGCCCCACCTTCATCCTTGTGGATATATGCCCCCCCTCCATCCATCCTGGTGGATATATGCCCCCTTCATCCATCCTGGTGGGTAAATGCCCCCCTTCATTGGTGGGTATATGCACACTCCCTACATCCTGGTGGGTATATGCCCCTTCCATCCATCCTGGTGGGTATATGCCCCCCCCTCCACCCTGGTGGGTATATGCCTCCAACTACACCCTTGTGTGTATATGCCCCCATATATTCAATGCAAAGGAAAAAAAACAAACAAAACAATAAACGCTTCTACTCACCTTCCATGTTCCCACGCAGCGCTGTGTCTGTGGTGCCTGAGGATGTCGGCAGTGATAACAGCAGAGAAGCTGAGATCACCGCACGGCGCCGCCGCAGATACTCACTCGGGACGTCCACTCCCAGGCATTTCCTCCCCGGCAGCTCCTGTCATGGCACGCTCTGACTGAGCAGTGCGTGCGACGACAGGGGGAATGTACAGCTTACACTGCAGGCTCCACAAAGATGGCTGCAATCTCCTCCCACGGCTGCGACCTGAACAGCCAAGGGGGCGTGCCCAGGTCACAGCTAGAGGCAGGAGGAGCGGCCTCTAGTGTTAGAGATAGGGTCGGTGACAGACTACTGTCTCTTATGGCCAGGGCTGCCGTAAATGAGGTGTGTAAGAGCGCTTCTTACACCCCCCCCCCCCCCAAATAAAAATGGCAGCCCCTAGTGGCCAATGTAAAAATAAATACATAAAAAACTAATAAAGTGGGATATTTAATTTTGTATTAAAAATAATTGATTACATAATTATTAATACAAAACATAAAATGGTGGCCCCTTCCCTGTAAGAATAGCACATGGCTCTTTTCACGTCTGGTTATTTCTGTAACAGGTAGAATATGCTCCGTTATAGACCGGGGACAGGTTTACAGCTCTATTTATTGTGGACGATTGATCTGCAAATCAGAACTGAGACCGGTCCGATTTTCATGCGATTTATAGATAAAGATCATCTATTGAAGTCAATGAGTCTGTCAGAAAAATGGCCAGAACCAACCATGTTGCCTGTACTGCCTGTTCTCCAGTGTCTATAGGCCGGGCAAGCGAGGCGAGGAAACCTTTAGCTTTTTACTTTACATATAAAAAAATATGCCCCACTGAGGAGAAAAACTGCCACACTGACCAAAATCAGATGAAAATTAGAAAAAAACACTGATTAAAACCTGACATGTGAACGGGGCCTTAGGCCTTAATCAGATGTCAGCAGGGTCGGACTGGGGTGTCTGGGGCCCACAGGGGACATTGACTCTAGGGGCCACCTACAGCAATATGCAGATCTCTTTTCTCTGCTCTCCCTGTTATAGTGGAGCAGTGACCGGCGGCTCCTCACATCTACTGTGCACAGACTAGAACAGGGATGGACAATTTCTGGAGTTTGCATGAAAGAGCTTCTTTGGTTAAAACAAGTGATCACAGATTCATGGGCTACACAGGATAGGTGATCACTTATTGATTGGAAGAATGGGGAAGTTTCATCCCTGACAGGACACTTATCCCCATTTTAAAATGCAGCGACAGGTGGGACGTCTGACCACAGCCTCATTCGTTCTCTTGGGGGCTTCCAAAAAAGAGCAGCGCTCGCAGCCTCTGAGGGAATGAATGGATCAGTGGTCGAGTCGCACATGAGCTCCAGTCTAATGGGGAGAAAAGCTCCACATTCTGCCGGTGTGTGCAAGCAGTCAGACCCCCACCAATCAATAAGTTATCACTGATCCTGTGGAGAGGTGATTACTTGTTTTCACCGGAGAACCCCTGTAAGTGCATCTCTGACGCTCTGCTCCAAGTATTTCATCTCTAAGGCCACAGCCACACAATCAGTATTCAGTCAGGATTATTCTCAGGAGTGGGAGCCAAAACCAGGTGAGGAACAATCAGAGAAAAGGTATAATAGAAACAAGTCACCAATTCTGGATTTATCACCCACTCCTGCTTTTGCCTCTCACTACTGAGAAAAAATACTGACCAAATACTGATAGTGAAGTGTAGCACCCCGAGGGTTCGGCTGCTACAGGGGTATTGCACCTCAGTCCAGAGGTGTGATATTCCACTCCCGGGTAAGGATGGAGTGTGGACCAGGACTCAGTAAGCTGCATGCACCACACACACCCCATTTCCGAGGAACAGACCAACGGTGCTCCCACTAGACAGAGTGCAGGCACGACAGCTTCTGTTCCTGGCTGGAGTGGGGAGGGGGGTGGAAAACCCAGTGGTGTAGGAGCAGATAGGGGTGGGTTTCTGGGCATAGATAGGAGCCCATTGGTTGCTAGTCACCTGGGCTCGGGTGTCAGAAGGAGGTATATAAGGTGGGCACCATCTTAGATCAGGGTTCAGTTCAGGCAGGAGGAGAAGAGGAGAGGAGCTCAGCCAGAGAGGGCTGACAGGGAGCTGTGGCTCAGTCTGGGCCCAGCTCCAGAGGCAGGCCTGGAGTGGAGGCCAGAAGCAGCAGAGAGAGAGAGGAGGAGGAACAGAAAGGAAAGTAAGAAAGGAACTGGAACAGAGGAGAAAGGAAGCAAAGAACACAGAGAAAGGCCCAGAGACACGAAGGCAGAAGGAACCCCATATGCCCAGAGGAGATACTGGGTGAAGGGTTGGCAGAATAGGGTTCCGGAACCCAGATTGGTGGAGGCAACAGATTCCTCAGCCAAAGACCGGAGGTTGTGACCACATCTTGGTGCGACCCCTCACTACATCCACCAGAAAGGCATACCGTATAGGGTCAGGGAAACCGGAGAGAGGTTTCGCCAACAGAAGGCCCGAGGAAGCTGGACAAAGGTGGGTCCCTGGTGGGGACGGCCAGTAGAAAGGAAGAGAGGGGAGCTCTGAGCCACACTCTGGAATTGCCTGGGAGTTGACCGAGTCCCTCACCTGGTGGAAGCAGCACGGCTTGGGCAGTCATCGCCTGCAGCATTGACCTGAATAACAACCGTGAGTAAAGCTTTGGAAACTGCAATTACAAGTCTCTGTGTTTCATCGCCGGACCAGCACCATCAGTACTGGGACACTCACAACATCACTCCCATCATCCACATTAGCTGCCCTGAGGCAATACTTCTCCTGTGGGGAGTTATCCCATACTCGGCTGCGCAAACAACATCAGCCTCAGCGGTCTGCAGCGCAGCGGCGGTCCCCACTGACCGCAATCCACGGGTGGCGTAGTCGGACAATTACAATACCAAGAGACTGCCACTGGTTTGACCACCCTGGGCACGGACCGGGTCACCACCACGGAGAACTACAACCCCCAGCGATCCGGCTCCGGGTATTCCCCCTGCACAGTAGCTGCAGCACAGGCCCAGGGGGCGCGTCAACTTTGGCGTAGTCGGCAGGATCGTTACCAACCCGCCACAAGAGGGTATTGCGTGCCTGAAGAAAACTGCACATGTACCTTAAAAAGAAGTCTCCCGCCATTTCCAGAAGTTTCCCGCCGTCCGGAGTCGTTTCCCGCCATCCAGAGCCGATTCCCGCCATCAGACGCCATCTTGGACCGTTTCCCGCCATCTTCATCAGTTTTTCCCGCCCTGGCAGAGCGGACACCATTATGTGCACACCAAAGGACAGCAGGAAGCCACCTCCCATCGTGGGCCAGGTCCCAGAGTGGCGCCAAAGAAGGAGCCCGCCCCCACCAGCCATGAATGCAGCAGTGGAGATGTCCATCAGCGTGGGAGGGCTGCCCTTGAAACTGACTGTCACCAAGTTGCCCCAGGACCACCCCCAATGGGGGCGGGAAGTGAAGAAAACTGTGGGGCAGGGCGCGCTCTGGATCAGTCTGGACAGACCGCACCCGGGAATGGAGGAAGCGTCCAGCAGTGCCAACACCTTGGTCCGGAGCCTGCTGCAGGCCGCACCGCCAGACAGCCTAGTGGAGATCCTGGCACAGCTCCCCAGAGATCCGGAACGTGCACAGGCTGCGCTGGAGGACTTGGACCGGAGGATGGCCCGGGCACAGCAGGATGCGCTGGCCGAGTGGAGAAGGGAGATGGCCCGGCAGGCTGGAACCCGCCGGCAGGAGGTGCCACCCGCAACATGGAGCACGTCTGCCTCTGAGGATGGTGCAGGAGGGACGAAGGCCGGAGACGACGCCGCGGAGGGAGTCGCAAGGATTGAGGCAGGTAATGGGGACGTCATCACCCCGAGCCCAGCAGCCGTAAGCCTGCCCCAACCTCCCGTCGCAGAACCCGAAGCCCTACTCACCACACCCGTTGCCGCGCCGCCACTGCTCCCAACTAGGCCTCAAGCGGCAGGAGCCGCGGTCACGCCCGTTCCGCGCCACGCCCCTCGACCCCGGGCGCGGCAAAAGAGGAAGTACCACCGGCCTGGTCGCAAGGCCTGGTGAACCCGGGCGCTGCTGCCCCTCCAGCGCCCTCTTCCTCAACAGTGCCACCCCCAGCCCCAACCGGAAGTTCCCCGGCCTGATCGCAAGGCCAAGTAACCTGGGGCGCTGCTCCCCGATCGGGGCCCGTGGTGCCACCCTTGGGCGCAGATCTCTATGCGCAACATACCAGCCCGGACGGGCTGCCCTTCGTGTGGCCACCGGAGTACGTCAACCCCCGTCTCCGGAGGGAACGGCCCCTGTGTGAACCTCTGATCCCGGCTCCGGAGCCCGCCAAAATCGCTCCGCTTCCGCTGGAGCAGGCCCAGTTTGCATGGGACCCCACCGGTGAGAATCTCATAGGGTTCACCCAGGAGACCCGGGCGGACGCAGCCCGGCGTGAAGAGTGCTGCCGTCAACAGCTGGAGGTATTTGAAAGGGAACGGCGGGAGAGGCGAGTCCGAGAAGAACAGCTGCAGGCCCGGAGCGCGGAGCAGAAGCGCAGGGCCCGACAAGATCCCCGAGCCGCCCGCGGTCCCCGAGTCAACGGGACCGTAATAAAGTTCCAGCTGGAGCATGGCTGGGGCTTTATCCGAGACCATCGAACCCCCGGCGACGTCTTTGTCACCCGCAGGGATGTCGAGAGCCACCTGCCGGAGGGACACCGCGGACGTGATCTCTACCTGGGTGATGTGGTCACCTTCACCCGGCACAAGGGTGCCAAGGGACCGTACGCCCTCCACGTTCACAGGCTCATGGAGGAGGAACTACAGTACCGCCCAGAAACAGAGTACACCGAGGGTCCGGACGGACCTGAAGACTACCCGGAAGAACAAGGAGGACACCATTATTAGAGAATGGTAAAGTGGAACTGTATATAGTTACCCGTCAGGGTACAAGAACTCTTGCTGATTGAAGTGTGGTCCCCGTTGGGACTAGTATGGAACTGTTAAAGAACTGTTACCTGTGTGCCCCTAATCCCTAACCAGGCTGAGGACTGTGAGCAGCCATCCCCCTATTCCCACTGGCCGAGGACTGAGAGCGGCCATACCCTTGTACATAGTTGCGCTTCATAAAGCGCCCCCTACTGGTTTTATACAAAAACCGCAACGTCTACCTCAGGAATTAAATGGACTGTTGCACCTTTACTTGGTCGCAAGTTGCACAGCGGCCAGAGCTCAAGAATGTTCTACTTGAAAAAGTTTTATATTGAAAAGTTTTATATGCTGCTAGAATAATAATGCAAATGTTTTATGTGATGTTTTATATGCTAAAAGAGTTCCAGTGGCATTAGCAAGATGTTTTATGAAAAGGAGTACCAGTAACGTTAAAAAGAGAAGAATACCTCCCATAAAGGGATGAGTGAAAAGTTATTGTCTTATATTCTAAAAACTTGTATGTTTAAATTGTCTTTGCTCTTTTCCAGCCCGAGGACGTGCTGTGATTTACCAGGGGGGAATGTAGCACCCCGAGGGCTCGGCTGCTACAGGGGTATTGCACCTCAGTCCAGAGGTGTGATATTCCACTCCCGGGTAAGGATGGAGTGTGGACCAGGACTCAGTAAGCTGCATGCACCACACACACCCCATTTCCGAGGAACAGACCAACGGTGCTCCCACTAGACAGAGTGCAGGCACGACAGCTTCTGTTCCTGGCTGGAGTGGGGAGGGGGGTGGAAAACCCAGTGGTGTAGGAGCAGATAGGGGTGGGTTTCTGGGCATAGATAGGAGCCCATTGGTTGCTAGTCACCTGGGCTCGGGTGTCAGAAGGAGGTATATAAGGTGGGCACCATCTTAGATCAGGGTTCAGTTCAGGCAGGAGGAGAAGAGGAGAGGAGCTCAGCCAGAGAGGGCTGACAGGGAGCTGTGGCTCAGTCTGGGCCCAGCTCCAGAGGCAGGCCTGGAGTGGAGGCCAGAAGCAGCAGAGAGAGAGAGGAGGAGGAACAGAAAGGAAAGTAAGAAAGGAACTGGAACAGAGGAGAAAGGAAGCAAAGAACACAGAGAAAGGCCCAGAGACACGAAGGCAGAAGGAACCCCATATGCCCAGAGGAGATACTGGGTGAAGGGTTGGCAGAATAGGGTACCGGAACCCAGATTGGTGGAGGCAACAGATTCCTCAGCCAAAGACCGGAGGTTGTTACCACATCTTGGTGCGACCCCTCACTACATCCACCAGAAAGGCATACCGTATAGGGTCAGGGAAACCGGAGAGAGGTTTCGCCAACAGAAGGCCCGAGGAAGCTGGACAAAGGTGGGTCCCTGGTGGGGACGGCCAGTAGAAAGGAAGAGAGGGGAGCTCTGAGCCACACTCTGGAATTGCCTGGGAGTTGACCGAGTCCCTCACCTGGTGGAAGCAGCACGGCTTGGGCAGTCATCGCCTGCAGCATTGACCTGAATAACAACCGTGAGTAAAGCTTTGGAAACTGCAATTACAAGTCTCTGTGTTTCATCGCCGGACCAGCACCATCAGTACTGGGACACTCACACCATCACTCCCATCATCCACATTAGCTGCCCTGAGGCAATACTTCTCCCGTGGGGAGTTATCCCATACTCGGCTGCGCAAACAACATCAGCCTCAGCGGTCTGCAGCGCAGTGGCGGTCCCCACTGACCGCAATCCACGGGTGGCGTAGTCGGACAATTACAATACCAATAGACTGCCACTGGTTTGACCACCCTGGGCACGGACCGGGTCACCGCCACGGAGAACTACAACCCCCAGCGATCCGGCTCCGGGTATTCCCCCTGCACAGTAGCTGCAGCACAGGCCCAGGGGGCGCGTCAGAAGCCGTGGCCTCATGGAAAAAAATCTTTTCCTAGTTAATCTCAGCGAGAACAAATGACCGCCATACACAACATAATCCACTATAATAACACCAATAATACCACATACAAAAGGGACAAATATCGCCACACCATGACCAGACCACATATTACCACCACATAGTGACCAAATACTACAATACTGATCAGGAATACAAACCACAATACTAACAACACTGTCACTATACATATGAGCTCTGTATATAGTGTCAGTGTACAGGTAATACAGTGATCACCGGTGACATTATACACAGGAGCTCTGTATATAGTGTACAGGTAATACAGTGATTACCGATGACATTATACACAGGAGCTCTGTATATAGTGTATAGGTAATACACTGGTCACCAGTGACATACACAGGAGCTCTGAATATACTATATAGTGTAAGTGTACAGTAATACACTGACTCACCAGTGATGTCTCTAGGTGAAGTTCTTCATCTTCACTTTTCTTCATCTGGCACAGTCCGCCATCACTTCTTCCAGCGAGGAATCATCTCTGCAGAAAATAACACACAGTTATCAATAACTGATCTCTTTTAGAGCACATTCCCACTTTTCCCCAGGCTTCTACACTACACCAGTTGAAGAAATAAAGCGACATAGTGGCGCCCTGCACAGTAACAGGACCCCCCTTTTGTCCCCTCTTATGGAAAACAGTTTCCTAAAAAGTAAATTATATTACAGAAGTAATAATGTCCCTAATTGGACTTTAAAGTAATAATGTTCCCCACTCGCCATCATAAACTAATAAAGTTCCTCAATCTGGCCACTAAACAGTAATAAAGTCCCTTGTCCAGCGAGGCCACCCATCTATCCATCCTGACCCCCCCCACCCATATATCCATTCTGGTCTCCATGTGTCCAGCCTGCCCCTCCCATATATCCATCCGGGCCTCCATGTGTCCAGCCCGCCCCCTTCATATATCCATCCTGTCCCCCCCATATATGCATCCCACCCCACCCCATATATCTATCCAGGTCCCCATGTGTCCAGCTTGCCGCCCTTCACCTCCATGTGTCCATCCAGGTCCCCAACTTGGCCACCTTCACCTCCATGTGTCTCCACATGCGTCCAGCCAGCCCCCTCTTCAGCCCCGTGCCTCCATCCATAAGTCCCCCCATGCGTCCAGCCAGCCCCCCCTTCAGCCCCATGCCTCAATCCATGTCTCCCCATGCGTCCAGCCAGCCCCCCTTCAGCCCCATGTCTCCTTCCATGTCACCACGGGTCCAGCCAGTCCCCCCTTCAGCCCCATGTCTCCATCCATGTCCCCACGGGTCCAGCCAGCCCCCCCTTCAGCCCCATGTCTCCATCCATGGCCCCATGGGTCCAGCCAGCCCCCCCTTCAGCCCCATGTCTCCATCCATGTCCTCATGGGTCCAGCCAGCCCCCCCTTCAGCCCCATGTCTCCATCCATGTCTCCATCGGTCCAGCCAGCCCCCCCTTCAGCCCTATGTCCCCATGGGTAAAGCCAGCCCCCCCTTCAGACCCATGTCCCCATGGGTCCAGCCAGCCCCCCCTTCAGCCCCATGTCCCCATCCATGTCCCCATGGGTCCAGCCAGCCCCTTCCGCCCCATGTCCCCATCCACGTCCCCATGGGTCCAGCCAGCCCCTCCTTCAGCCCCATGTCCCCATCCATGTCCCCATGGGTCCAGCCAGCCCCTCCTTCAGCCCCATGTCCCCACCCATGCCCCCATGGGTCCAGCCAGCCCCCCCTTCAGTCCCATGTCCCCATCCATGTCACCATGGGTCCAGTCAGCCCCCCCCTTCATCCCCATGGGTCCAGCCAGCCCCCCCCTTTCAGCCCCAAGTCCCCATCCATGTCTCCATGGGTCCAGCCAGCCCCCCTTCAGCCCCATCCATGTCCCCATGGGTCCAGCCAGCCCCCCTTCAGCCCCATGTCCCCATGGGTCCAGCCAGCCCCCCCTTCAGCCCCATGTCCCCATGGGTCCAGCCAGCCCCCCCTTCAGCCCCATGTCCCCATGGGTCCAGCCAGTCCCACCTTCAGCCCCATGTCCCCATGGGTCCAGCCAGCCCCCCCTTCAGCCCCATGTCACCATGGGTCCAGCCAGCCCCCCCTTCAGCCCCATGTCCCCATCCCTGTCCCCATGGGTCCAGCCAGCCCCCCCTTCAGCCCCATGTCTCCATCCATGTCCCCACAGGTGCAACCAGCCCCCCCTTCAGCCCCATGTCTCCATCCATGTCCCCACGGGTCCAACCAGCCCCCCCCTTCAGCTCCATGTCTCCATCCATGTCGCCACGGGTCCAGCCAGCCCCCCCTTCAGCCCCATGTCTCCATCCATGGCCCCTTGGGTCCAGCCAGCCCCCCCTTCAGCCCCATGTCTCCATCCATGTCCCCATGGGTCCATCCAGCCCCCCCTTCAGCCCCATGTCTCCATCCATGTCTCCATGGGTCCAGCCAGCCCCCCCTTCAGCTCCATGTCCCCATGGGTAAAGCCAGCCCCCCCTTCAGCCCCATGTCCCCATGGGTCCAGCCAGCCCCCCCTTCAGCCCCATGTCCCCATGGGTCCAGCCAGCCCCCCCTTCAGCCCCATGTCCCCATCCATGTCCCCATGGGTCCAGCCAGCCCCTTCAGCCCCATGTCCCCATCCACATCCCCATGGGTCCAGCCAGCCCCTCCTTCAGCCCCATGTCCCCATCCATGTCCCCATGGGTCCATCCAGCCCCTCCTTCAGCCCCATGTCCCCATCCATGTCCCCATGGGTCCAGCCAGCCCCCCCTTCAGTCCCATGTCCCCATCCATGTCACCATGGGTCCAGCCAGCCCCCCCTTCAGCCCCATGGGTCCAGCCAGCCCTCCACCTTCAGCCCCAAGTCCCCATCCATGTCTCCATGGGTCCAGCCAGCCCCCCCTTCAGCCCCATCCATGTCCCCATGAGTCCAGCCAGCCCGCCCTTCAGCCCCATGTCCCCATGGGTCCAACCAGCCCCCCCTTCAGCCCCATGTCCCCATGGGTCCAGCCAGCCCCCCCTTCAGCCCCATGTCCCCATGGGTCCAGCCAGCCCCCCCTTCAGCCCCATGTCACCATGGGTCCAGCCAACCCCCCCTTCAGCCCCATGTCCCCATCCCTGTCCCCATGGGTCCAGCCAGCCCCCCCTTCAGCCCCATGTCTCCATCCATGTCCCCACGGGTGCAACCAGCCCCCCCTTCAGCCCCATGTCTCCATCCATGTCCCCACGGGTCCAACCAGCCCCCCCTTCAGCCCCATGTCTCCATCCATGTCGCCACGGGTCCACCCAGCCCCCCCCTTCAGCCCCATGTCTCCATACATGTCCCCACGGGTCCATCCAGCCCCCCCTTCAGCCCCATGTCTCCATCCATGTCCCCATGTGACCAGCCTGCGACCCCTCCATATATGGATGATGACCAATACTGGTAACACTCACCCAGAAAAACGTGGATATTGCACTTGACTTGAAGTTGAAGCAGGGAGAGCTGTAGCCGGGGCCGGCAGCCTTGTTTCCAGGGTGATGGTGAGAGAGCAGAGTGCAGGTCACCGCATACTAAGCCCAGGAGCCGGCTTAAAAGGCCAAGAGAGCAGGAGAGAAGAGGGCGGTGCGCGGTGCTGGTGCGGTGTTACATACCCGGACGGGAGCCGGTGTTACAAGGCCAATTCCAAGGGAGCAGGAGCCGGGACTGGAGAGCAGAGCGCGGCGTCGGCGTATCAAAAACCGGCAGGGGAGCAGGGAGAGGAGAGCGTGACGTCCGCGTGTCACCTGACACCACACAACTGCCAGCCACCAGCGGGAAAGCAGAGCGCGGTGCGTGTCACCGCCCACCAAGAACACGTTCTCCTGTCATGTGACTATGCGCGTCACCCGCTGTCACCACTGAATAGTAGGAGCGCCGCACGCGACGCTACATTTCCTTCGGCTGCGCTTTTAAAGGGTCCGCACTTTTTAAGAGCCCCCGTTACCAATTCTCTCACTCTCTCATCGGGGCCTAACGGGAATTTTTCGCGCTATCACACCAGGCCAGTCCAACCCTGCATGGGCCCATCAGGTAAAGTGATGGAATGAAGTTTTCTCTCCTCATGTTGAAAAATGACATTTTCTGCCACCTATTGATGAGAGAAAAAAAGTGATGAAGATTTGCAAACTTCTAACATTAGTCAGTGAAAAACATACAGAACAAGGATG
>NW_027372049.1:0-16953 GCF_046119375.1 Phyllobates terribilis
GGCTCCTGGGGGTCAGGTATATATTATTGGAGGCAGAGATATATGGGCTCTGTCAGGGTATTCTATTATTGGAGGCAGCGAGTGTATGGGCTCCTGTCAGGTATATATTATTGGAGGCAGCAGAGTGGTATGGGCTCCTGTCAGGTATATATTATTGGAGGCAGTAGAATGTATGGGCTCCTGTCAGGTATATATTATTGGAGGCAGGAGAATATATGGGCTCCTGTCAGGTATATATTATTGGAGGCAGGAGAATGTATGGGCTCCTGTCAGGTATATATTATTGGAGGCAGCAGAATGTATGTGCTCCTGTCAGGTATATATTATTGGAGGCAGTAGAATGTATGGGCTCCTGTCAGGTATATATTATTGGAGGCAGAGAATGTATGGGCTCCTGTCAGGTATATATTATTGGAGGCAGTAGAATGTATGGGCTCCTGTCAGGTATATATATTGGAGGCAGCAGAATGTATGGGCTCCTGACAGGTATATATTATTGGAGGCAGGAGAATGTATGGCTCCTGTCAGGTATATATTATTGGAGGCAGCAGATGTATGGGCTCCTGACAGGTATATATTATTGGAGGCAGAAGAATGTATGGGCTCCCGTCAGGTATATATTATTGGAGGCAGCAGAATGTATGAGCTCCTGTCAGTATTTATTATTGGAGGCAGGAGAATCTATGGGCTCCTGTCAGGTATATATTATTGGAGGCAGGAGAATGTATGGGCTCCTGTCAGGTATATATTATTGGGGGCAGGAGAATGTATGGGCTCCTGTCAGGTTTTTATTATTGGAGGCAGGAGAATCTATGGGCTCCTGTCAGGTATATATTATTGGAGGCAGGAGAATGTATGGGCTCCTGTCAGGTATATATTATTGTAGGCAGGAGAATGTATGGGCTCCTGTCAGGTATATATTATTGGAGGCAGCAGAATGTATGGGCTCCTGTCAGGTATATATTATTGGAGGCAGGAGAATGTATGGGCTCCTGTCAGGTTTTTATTATTGGAGGCAGGAGAATGTATGGGCTCCTGTCAGGTATATATTATTTGAGGCAGCAGAATGTATGGGCTCCTGTCAGGTATATATTATTGGACGCATGAGAATGTATGGGCTCCTGTCAGGTATATATTATTGGAGGCAGCAGAATCTATGGGTTCCTGTCAGGTATATATTATTGGAGATAGGAGAATGTATGGGCTCCTGTCAGGTATATATTATTGGAGGCAGCAGAATGTATGGGCTCCTGTCAGGTATATAGTATTGGAGGCAGCAGAATGTATGTGCTCCTGTCAGGTATATATTATTGGAGGCAGGAGAATGTATGGGCTCCTGTCAGGTATATATTATGGGAGGCAGCAGAATGTATGGGCTCCTGTCAGGATATATTATTGGAGGCAGGAGAATGTATGGGCTTCCTGTCAGGTATATATTATTGGAGGCAGCAGAATGTATGGGCTCCTGTCAGGTATATATTATTGGAGGCAGCAGAATGTATCGGCTCCTGTCAGGTATATATTATTGGAGGCAGGAGAATGTATGAGCTCCTGTCAGGTATATAGTATTGGAGGCAGCAGAATGTATGAGCTCCTGTCAGGTATATATTATTGGAGGCAGGAGAATGTATGGGCTCCTGTCAGGTATATATTATTGGAGGTAGCAGAATGTATGGGCTCCTGTCATGTATATATTATTGGAGGCAGCAGAATGTATGGGCTCCTGTCAGGTATATATTATTGGAGGCAGGAGAATGTATGGGCTCCTGTCAGGTATATATTATTGGAGGCAGGAGAATGTATGGGCTCCTGTCAGGTATATATTATTGGAGGCAGGAGAATGTATGGGCTCCTGTCAGGTATATATTATTGGAGGCAGGAGAATGTATGGGCTCCAGTCAGGTATATATTATTGGAGGCAGCAGAATGTATGGGCTCCTGTCAGGTACATATTATTGGAGGCAGCAGAATGTATGAGCTCCTGTCAGGTATATATTATTGGAGGCAGGAGAATGTATGGGCTCCTGTCAGGTATATATTATTGGAGGCAGCAGAATGTATGGGCTCCTGTCAGGTATATATTATTGGAGGCAGGAGAATGTATGGGCTCCTGTCAGTTATATATTATTGGAGGCAGCAGAATGTATGGGCTCCTGTCAGGTATATATTATTGGAAGCAGGAGAATGTATAGGCTCCTGTCAGGTATATATTATTGGAGGCAGCAGAATCTATGGGCTCCTGTCAGGTATATATTATTGGAGGCAGCAGAATGTATGGGCTCCTGTCAGGTATATATTATTGGAGGCAGCAGAATGTATGGGCTCCTGTCAGGTATATATTATTGGAGGAAGGAGAATGTATGAGCTCCTGTCAGGTGTATATTATTGGAGGCAGCAGAATGTATGGGCTCCTGTCAGGTATATATTATTGGAGGCAGGAGAATGTATGGGCTCCTGTCAGGTATATATTATTGGAGGCAGAATGTATGGGCTCTTGTCAGGTATATATTATTGGAGGCAGCAGAGTGTATGGGCTCCTGTCAGGTATATATTATTGGAGGCAGGAGAATGTATGGGCTCCTGTCAGGTATATATTATTGGAGGCAGGAGAATGTATGGGCTCCTGTCAGGTATATATTATTGGAGTCAACATAATGTATGGGCTCCTGTCAGGTATATATTATTGGAGGCAGAATCTATGGGCTCCTGCCAGGTATATATTATTGGAGGCAGCAGAATGTATGGGCTCCTGTCAGGTATATATTATTGTAGGCAGGAGAAGGTATGGGCTCTTGACAGGTATATATTATTGGAGGCAGGAGAATGTATGGGCTCCTGTCAGATATATATTATTGGAGGCAGAAGAGTGTATGGGCTCCTGTCAGGTATATATTATTGGAGGCAGCAGAATGTATGGGCTCCTGTCAGGTATATATTATTGGAGGCAGCAGAATGTATCGGCTCCTGTCAGGTATATATTATTGGAGGCAGGAGAATGTATGAGCTCCTGTCAGGTATATAGTATTGGAGGCAGCAGAATGTATGAGCTCCTGTCAGGTATATATTATTGGAGGCAGGAGAATGTATGGGCTCCTGTCAGGTATATATTATTGGAGGTAGCAGAATGTATGGGCTCCTGTCATGTATATATTATTGGAGGCAGCAGAATGTATGGGCTCCTGTCAGGTATATATTATTGGAGGCAGGAGAATGTATGGGCTCCTGTCAGGTATATATTATTGGAGGCAGGAGAATGTATGGGCTCCTGTCAGGTATATATTATTGGAGGCAGGAGAATGTATGGGCTCCTGTCAGGTATATATTATTGGAGGCAGGAGAATGTATGGGCTCCAGTCAGGTATATATTATTGGAGGCAGCAGAATGTATGGGCTCCTGTCAGGTACATATTATTGGAGGCAGCAGAATGTATGAGCTCCTGTCAGGTATATATTATTGGAGGCAGGAGAATGTATGGGCTCCTGTCAGGTATATATTATTGGAGGCAGCAGAATGTATGGGCTCCTGTCAGGTATATATTATTGGAGGCAGGAGAATGTATGGGCTCCTGTCAGTTATATATTATTGGAGGCAGCAGAATGTATGGGCTCCTGTCAGGTATATATTATTGGAAGCAGGAGAATGTATAGGCTCCTGTCAGGTATATATTATTGGAGGCAGCAGAATCTATGGGCTCCTGTCAGGTATATATTATTGGAGGCAGCAGAATGTATGGGCTCCTGTCAGGTATATATTATTGGAGGCAGCAGAATGTATGGGCTCCTGTCAGGTATATATTATTGGAGGAAGGAGAATGTATGAACTCCTGTCAGGTGTATATTATTGGAGGCAGCAGAATGTATGGGCTCCTGTCAGGTATATATTATTGGAGGCAGGAGAATGTATGGGCTCCTGTCAGGTATATATTATTGGAGGCAGAATGTATGGGCTCTTGTCAGGTATATATTATTGGAGGCAGCAGAGTGTATGGGCTCCTGTCAGGTATATATTATTGGAGGCAGGAGAATGTATGGGCTCCTGTCAGGTATATATTATTGGAGGCAGGAGAATGTATGGGCTCCTGTCAGGTATATATTATTGGAGTCAACATAATGTATGGGCTCCTGTCAGGTATATATTATTGGAGGCAGAATCTATGGGCTCCTGCCAGGTATATATTATTGGAGGCAGCAGAATGTATGGGCTCCTGTCAGGTATATATTATTGTAGGCAGGAGAAGGTATGGGCTCTTGACAGGTATATATTATTGGAGGCAGGAGAATGTATGGGCTCCTGTCAGATATATATTATTGGAGGCAGAAGAGTGTATGGGCTCCTGTCAGGTATATATTATTGGAGGCAGAATCTATGGGCTCCTGTCAGGTATATATTATTGGAGGCAGGAGAATCTATGGGCTCCTGTCAGATATATATTATTGGAGGCAGCAGAATGTATGGGCTCCTGTCAGGTATATATTATTGAAGGCAGGAGATGTATGGGCTCCTGTCAGGTATATATTATTGGAGGCAGCAGAATGTATGGGCTCCTGTCAGGTATATATTATTGGAGGCAGGAGAATGTATGGGCTCCTGTCAGGTATTTCTAATTATATATTATTGGAGGCAGCAGAATGTATGGGCTTCTATCAGGTATATATTATTGGAGGCAGGAGAATGTATGGGCTCTTGTCAGGTATATATTATTGGAGGCAGGAGAATGTATGGGCTCCTGTCAGGTATATATTATTGGAGGCAGCAGAATGTATGAGCTCCTGTCAGTTTTTATTATTGGAGGCAGGAGAATGTATGGGCTCCTGTCAGGTATATATTATTGGAGGCAGCAGAATGTATGGGCTCCTGTCAGGTATATATTATTGAAGGCAGAAGAGTGTATGGTCTCCTGTCAGGTATATATTATTGGAGGCAGCAGAATCTATGGGCTCCTGTCAGGTATATATTATTGGAGGCAGGAGAATGTATGGGCTCCTGTCAGGTATATATTATTGGAGGTAGGAGAATTTTTGGGCTCCTGTCACGTATATATTATTGGAGGCAGGAGAATGTATGGGCTCCTGTCAGGTATATATTATTGGAGGCAGGAGAATGTATGGGCTCCTGTCAGGTATATATTATTAGAGGCAGGAGAATGTATGGGCTCCTGACAGGTATATATTATTGGAGGCAGCAGAATGTATGGGCTCATACCAGGTATATATTATTTGAGGCATCAGAATCTATGGGCTCCTGTCAGGTATTTATTATTGGAGGCAGGAGAATGTATTGGCTCCTGTCAGGTATATATTATTGGAGGCAGGAGGATGTATGGGCTCCTGTCAGGTATATATTATTGGAGGCAGCAGAATCTATGGGCTCCTGTCAGGTATATACTATTGGAGGCAGCAGAATGTATGGGCTCCTGTCAGGTATATATTATTGGAGGCAGGAGAATGTATGGGCTCCTGTCAGGTATATATTATTGGAGGCAGCAGAATCTATGGGCTCCTGTCAGGTATATACTATTGGAGGCAGCAGAATGTATGGGCTCCTGTCAGGTATATATTATTGGAGGCAGTAGAATGTATGGGCTCCTGTCAGGTATATATTATTGGAGGCAGCAGAATGTATGGGCTCCTGTCAGGTATATATTATTGAAGGCAGAAGAGTGTATGGGCTCCCGTCAGGTATATATTATTGGATGCAGCAGAATCTATGGGCTCCTGTCAGGTATATATTATTTTAGGCAGGAGAATGTATGGGCTCCTGTCAGGTATATATTAATGGAGGTAGGAGAATGTTTGGGCTCCTGTCACGTATATATTATTGGAGGCAGGAGAATGTATGGGCTCCTGTCAGGTATATATTATTGGAAGCAGAAGAGTGTATGGGCTCCTGTCAGGTATATATTATTGGAGGCAGCAGAATCTATGGGCTCCTGTCAGGTATATATTATTAGAGGCAGGAGAATGTATGGGCTCCTGACAGGTATATATTATTGGAGGCAGCAGAATGCATGGGCTCCTGTCAGGTATATATTATTGGAGGCAGCAGAATGTATGGGCTCCTGTCAGGTATATATTATTGAAGGCAGAAGAGTGTATGGTCTCCTGTCAGGTATATATTATTGGAGGCAGCAGAATCTATGGGCTCCTGTCAGGTATATATTATTGGAGGCAGGAGAATGTATGGGCTCCTGTCAGGTATATATTATTGGAGGTAGGAGAATTTTTGGGCTCCTGTCACGTATATATTATTGGAGGCAGGAGAATGTATGGGCTCCTGTCAGGTATATATTATTGGAGGCAGGAGAATGTATGGGCTCCTGTCAGGTATATATTATTGGAGGCAGGAGAATGTATGGGCTCCTGTCAGGTATATATTATTGGAAGCAGAAGAGTGTATGGGCTCCTGTCAGGTATATATTATTGGAGGCAGGAGAATGTATGGGCTCTTGTCAGGTATATATTATTGGAGGCAGGAGAATGTATGGGCTCCTGTCAGGTATATATTATTGGAGGCAGCAGAATGTATGGGCTCCTGTCAGGTATATATTATTGGAGGCAGCAGAATGTATGGGCTCCTGTCAGGTATATATTATTGAAGGCAGAAGAGTGTATGGTCTCCTGTCAGGTATATATTATTGGAGGCAGCAGAATCTATGGGCTCCTGTCAGGTATATATTATTGGAGGAAGGAGAATGTATGGGCTCCTGTCAGGTATATATTATTGGAGGTAGGAGAATTTTTGGGCTCCTGTCACGTATATATTATTGGAGGCAGGAGAATGTATGGGCTCCTGTCAGGTATATATTATTGGAGGCAGGAGAATGTATGGGCTCCTGTCAGGTATATATTATTAGAGGCAGGAGAATGTATGGGCTCCTGACAGGTATATATTATTGGAGGCAGCAGAATGTATGGGCTCATACCAGGTATATATTATTTGAGGCATCAGAATCTATGGGCTCCTGTCAGGTATTTATTATTGGAGGCAGGAGAATGTATGGGCTCCTGTCAGGTATATATTATTGGAGGCAGGAGGATGTATGGGCTCCTGTCAGGTATATATTATTGGAGGCAGCAGAATCTATGGGCTCCTGTCAGGTATATACTATTGGAGGCAGCAGAATGTATGGGCTCCTGTCAGGTATATATTATTGGAGGCAGGAGAATGTATGGGCTCCTGTCAGGTATATATTATTGGAGGCAGCAGAATCTATGGGCTCCTGTCAGGTATATACTATTGGAGGCAGCAGAATGTATGGGCTCCTGTCAGGTATATATTATTGGAGGCAGCAGAATGTATGGGCTCCTGTCAGGTATATATTATTGGAGGCAGCAGAATGTATGGGCTCCTGTCAGGTATATATTATTGAAGGCAGAAGAGTGTATGGGCTCCCGTCAGGTATATATTATTGGAGGCAGCAGAATCTATGGGCTCCTGTCAGGTATATATTATTTTAGGCAGGAGAATGTATGGGCTCCTGTCAGGTATATATTAATGGAGGTAGGAGAATGTTTGGGCTCCTGTCACGTATATATTATTGGAGGCAGGAGAATGTATGGGCTCCTGTCAGGTATATATTATTGGAAGCAGAAGAGTGTATGGGCTCCTGTCAGGTATATATTATTGGAGGCAGCAGAATCTATGGGCTCCTGTCAGGTATATATTATTAGAGGCAGGAGAATGTATGGGCTCCTGACAGGTATATATTATTGGAGGCAGCAGAATGTATGGGCTCATACCAGGTATATATTATTGGAGGCAGCAGAATCTATGGGCTCCTGTCAGGTATATACTATTGGAGGCAGGAGAATGTATGGGCTCCTGTCAAGTATATATTATTGGAGGCAGGAGAATGTATGGGCTCCTGTCAGGTATATATTATTGGAGGCAGGAGAATGTATGGGCTCCTGTCAGGTATATATTATTGGAGGCAGCAGAATCTATGGGCTCCTGTCAGGTATATACTATTGGAGGCAGCAGAATGTATGGGCTCCTGTCAGGTATATATTATTGGAGGCAGCAGAATGTATGGGCTCCTGTCAGGTATATATTATTGGAGGCAGGAGAGTGTATGGGTTCCTGTCAGGTATATATTATTGGAGGCAGGAGAATGTATGGGCTCCTGTCAGGTATATATTGGAGGCAGGATAATGTATGGGCTCCTGTCAGGTATATATTATTGGAGGCAGCAGAATGTATGGGCTCCTGTCAGGTATATGTTATTGGAGGCAGGAGAATGTATAGGCTCCTGTCAGGTATATAGTATTGGAGGCAGGAGAATCTATGGGCTCTTGTCAGGTATATATTATTGGAGGCAGGAGAATGTATGGGCTCCTGTCAGGTATATATTATTTGAGGCAGGAGAATGTATGGGCTCCTGTCAGGTTTTTATTATTGGAGGCAGGAGAATCTATGGGCTCCTGTCAGGTATATATTATTGGAGGCAGGAGAATGTATGGGCTGCTGTCAGGTATATATTATTGGAGGCAGGAGAATGTATGGGCTCCTGTCAGGTATATATTATTGGAGGCAGCAGAATGTATGGGCTCCTGTCAGGTATATATTATTGGAGGCAGGAGAATGTATGGGCTCCTGTCAGGTTTTTATTATTGGAGGCAGGAGAATGTATGGGCTCCTGTCAGGTATATATTATTGGAGGCAGCAGAATGTATGGGCTCCTGTCAGGTATATATTATTGGAGGCATGAGAATGTATGGGCTCCTGTCAGGTATATATTATTGGAGGCAGCAGAATCTATGGGTTCCTGTCAGGTATATATTATTGGAGATAGGAGAATGTATGGGCTCCTGTCAGGTATATATTATTGGAGGCAGCAGAATGTATGGGCTCCTGTCAGTTATATAGTATTGGAGGCAGCAGAATGTATGGGCTCCTGTCAGGTATATATTATTGGAGGCAGGAGAATGTA
Source organism: Phyllobates terribilis (assembly GCF_046119375.1). Taxonomy (NCBI): domain Eukaryota; kingdom Metazoa; phylum Chordata; class Amphibia; order Anura; family Dendrobatidae; genus Phyllobates; species Phyllobates terribilis. The sequence goes on from NW_027372049.1 coordinate 8,931, forward strand.
TGGGCTCCTGTCAGGTATATATTATTGGAGGCAGCAGAATGTATGGGCTCCTGTCAGGTATATATTATTGGAGGCAGGAGAATGTATGGGCTCCTGTCAGGTATATATTATTGGAGGCAGCAGAATGTATGGGCTCCTGTCAGGTATATATTATTGGAGGCAGGAGAATGTATGGGCTCCTGTCAGGTATATATTATTGGAGGCAGCAGAATCTATGGGTTCCTGTCAGGTATATATTATTGGAGGCAGGAGAATGTATGGGCTCCTGTCAGGTATATATTATTGGAGGCAGGAGAATGTATGGGCTCCTGTCAGGTATAGATTATTGGAGGCAGGAGAATGTATGGGCTCCTGTCAGGTATATATTATTGGAGGCAGCAGAATGTATGGGCTCCTGTCAGGTACATATTATTGGAGCCAGCAGAATGTATGGACTCCTGTCAGGTATATATTATTGGAGGCAGGAGAATGTATGGGCTCCTGTCAGGTATATATTATTGGAGGCAGCAGAATGTATGGGTTCCTGTCAGGTATATATTATTGGAGGCTGCAGAATGTATGGGCTCCTGTCAGTTATATATTATTGGAGGCAGGAGAATGTATGGGCTCCTGTCAGGTATATATTATTGGAGGCAGCAGAATGTATGGGCTCCTGTCAGGTATATATTATTGGAGGTAGCAGAATCTATGGGCTCCTGTCAGGTATATATTATTGGAGGCAGGAGAATGTATGGGCTCCTGTCAGGTATATATTATTGGAGGTAGCAGAATGTATGGGCTCCTGTCAGGTATATATTATTGGAGGTAGCAGAATCTATGGGCTCCTATCAGGTATATATTATTGGAGGCAGCAGAATGTATGGGCTCCTGTCAGGTATATATTATTGGAGACAGCAGAATGTATGGGCTCCTGTCAGGTATATATTATTGGAGGTAGCAGAATGTATGGGCTCCTGTCAGGTATATATTATTGGAGGCAGGAGAATGTATGGGAGAATGTATGGGCTCCTGTCAGGTATATATTATTGGAGACAGCAGAATGTATGGGCTCCTGTCAGGTATATCTTATTGGAGGTAGCAGAATCTATGGGCTCCTGTCAGGTATATATTATTGGAGGCAGCAGAATGTATGGGCTCCTGTCAGGTATATATTATTGGAGGTAGCAGAATGTATGGACTCCTGTCAGGTATATATTATTGGTGGCAGCAGAATGTATGGGCTCCTGTCAGGTATATATTATTGAAGGCAGAAGAGTGTATGGTCTCCTGTCAGGTATATATTATTGGAGGCAGCAGAATCTATGGGCTCCTGTCAGGTATATATTATTGGAGGCAGGAGAATGTATGGGCTCCTGTCAGGTATTTCTAATTATATATTATTGGAGGCAGCAGAATGTATGGGCTTCTATCAGGTATATATTATTGGAGGCAGGAGAATGTATGGGCTCTTGTCAGGTATATATTATTGGAGGCAGGAGAATGTATGGGCTCCTGTCAGGTATATATTATTGGAGGCAGCAGAATGTATGGGCTCCTGTCAGGTATATATTATTGGAGGCAGCAGAATGTATGGGCTCCTGTCAGGTATATATTATTGAAGGCAGAAGAGTGTATGGTCTCCTGTCAGGTATATATTATTGGAGGCAGCAGAATCTATGGGCTCCTGTCAGGTATATATTATTGGAGGCAGGAGAATGTATGGGCTCCTGTCAGGTATATATTATTGGAGGTAGGAGAATTTTTGGGCTCCTGTCACGTATATATTATTGGAGGCAGGAGAATGTATGGGCTCCTGTCAGGTATATATTATTGGAGGCAGGAGAATGTATGGGCTCCTGTCAGGTATATATTATTAGAGGCAGGAGAATGTATGGGCTCCTGACAGGTATATATTATTGGAGGCAGCAGAATGTATGGGCTCATACCAGGTATATATTATTGGAGGCAGCAGAATCTATGGGCTCCTGTCAGGTATATACTATTGGAGGCAGCAGAATGTATGGGCTCCTGTCAGGTATATATTATTGGAGGCAGGAGAATGTATGGGCTCCTGTCAGGTATATATTATTGGAGGCAGCAGAATCTATGGGCTCCTGTCAGGTATATACTATTGGAGGCAGCAGAATGTATGGGCTCCTGTCAGGTATATATTATTGGAGGCAGGAGAATGTATGGGCTCCTGTCAGGTATATATTATTGGAGGCAGGAGAATGTATGGGCTCCTGTCAGGTATATATTATTGGAGGCAGCAGAATGTATGGGCCCCTGTCAGGTATATACTATTGGAGGCAGGAGAATGTATGGGCTCCTGTCAGGTATATATTATTGGAGGCAGCAGAATGTATGGGCTCCTGTCAGGTATATATTATTGGAGGCAGGAGAAGGTATGGGCTCCTGTCAGGTATATATTATTGGAGGCAGCAGAATGTATGGACTCCTGTCAGGTATATATTATTGGAGCCAGCAGAATGTATGAGCTCCTGTCAGGTATATATTATTGGAGGCAGGAGAATGTATGGGCTCCTGTCTGGTATATATTATTGGAGGCAGCAGAATCTATGGGCTCCTGTCAGGTATATATTATTGGAGGCAGGAGAATGTATGGGCTCCTGTCAGGTATATATTATTGGAGGCAGGAGAATGTATGGGCTCCTGTCAGGTTTTTATTATTGGAGGCAGGAGAATGTATGGGCTCCTGTCAGGTATATATTATTGGAGGCAGGAGAATGTATGGGCTCCTGTCAGGTATATATTATTGGAGGCAGAATCTATGGGCTCCTGTCAGGTATATATTATTGGAGGCAGGAGAATGTATGGGCTCCTGTCAGGTATATGTTTTTGGAGGCAGGAGAATGTATGGGCTCCTGTCAGGTATATATTATTGGAGGTAGCAGAATCTATGGGTTCCTGTCAGGTATATATTATTGGAGGCAGGAGAATGTATGAGCTCCTGTCAGGTATATAGTATTGGAGGCAGCAGAATGTTTGAGCTCCTGTCAGGTATATATTATTGGAGGCAGGAGAATGTATGGGCTCCTGTCAGGTATATATTATTGGAGGCAGCAGAATGTATGGGCTCCTGTCAGGTATATATTATTGGAGCCAGCAGAATGTATGAGCTCCTGTCAGGTATATAGTATTGGAGGCAGCAGAATGTATGCGCTCCTGTCAGGTATATATTATTGGAGGCAGGGGAATGTATGGGCTCCTGTCAGGTATATATTATTGGAGGCAGGAGAATGTATGGGCTCCTGTCAGGTATATATTATTGGAGGCAGCAGAATGTATGGGCTCCTGTCAGGTATATATTATTGGAGGCAGGAGAATGTATGGGCTCCTGTCAGGTATATATTATTGGAGGCAGGAGAATGTATGGGCTCCTGTCTGGTATATATTATTGGAGGCAGCAGAATCTATGGGCTCCTGTCAGGTATATATTATTGGAGGCAGGAGAATGTATGGGCTCCTGTCAGGTTTTTATTATTTGAGGCAGGAGAATGTATGGGCTCCTGTCAGGTATATATTATTGGAGTCAAGAGAATGTATGGGCTCTTGACAGGTATATATTATTGGAGGCAGGAGAATGTATGGGCTCCTGTCAGATATATATTATTGGAGGCAGAAGAGTGTATGGGCTCCTGTCAGGTATATATTATTGGAGGCAGAAGAGTGTATGGGCTCCTGTCAGGTATATATTATTGGAGGCAGAATCTATGGGCTCCTGTCAGGTATATATTATTGGAGGCAGCAGAATGTATGGGCTTCTATCAGGTATATATTATTGGAGGCAGGAGAATGTATGGGCTCCTGTCAGGTATATATTATTGGAGGCAGGAGAATGTATGGGCTCCTGTCAGGTATATATTATTGGAGGCAGCAGAATGTATGGGCTCCTGTCAGGTATATATTATTGGAGGCAGCAGAATGTATGGGCTCCTGTCAGGTATATATTATTGAAGGCAGAAGAGTGTATGGTCTCCTGTCAGGTATATATTATTGGAGGCAGCAGAATCTATGGGCTCCTGTCAGGTATATATTATTGGAGGCAGGAGAATGTATGGGCTCCTGTCAGGTATATATTATTGGAGGTAGGAGAATGTTTGGGCTCCTGTCACGTATATATTATTGGAGGCAGGAGAATGTATGGGCTCCTGTCAGGTATATATTATTGGAGGCAGGAGAATGTATGGGCTCCTGTCAGGTATATATTATTAGAGGCAGGAGAATGTATGGGCTCCTGACAGGTATATATTATTGGAGGCAGCAGAATGTATGGGCTCATACCAGGTATATATTATTTGAGGCATCAGAATCTATGGGCTCCTGTCAGGTATTTATTATTGGAGGCAGGAGAATGTATGGGCTCCTGTCAGGTATATATTATTGGAGGCAGGAGGATGTATGGGCTCCTGTCAGGTATATATTATTGGAGGCAGCAGAATCTATGGGCTCCTGTCAGGTATATACTATTGGAGGCAGCAGAATGTATGGGCTCCTGTCAGGTATATATTATTGGAGGCAGGAGAATGTATGGGCTCCTGTCAGGTATATATTATTGGAGGCAGCAGAATCTATGGGCTCCTGTCAGGTATATACTATTGGAGGCAGCAGAATGTATGGGCTCTTGACAGGTATATATTATTGGAGGCAGGAGAATGTATGGGCTCCTGTCAGATATATATTATTGGAGGCAGAAGAGTGTATGGGCTCCTGTCAGGTATATATTATTGGAGGCAGAAGAGTGTATGGGCTCCTGTCAGGTATATATTATTGGAGGCAGAATCTATGGGCTCCTGTCAGGTATATACTATTGGAGGCAGCAGAATGTATGGGCTCTTGACAGGTATATATTATTGGAGGCAGGAGAATGTATGGGCTCCTGTCAGATATATATTATTGGAGGCAGAAGAGTGTATGGGCTCCTGTCAGGTATATATTATTGGAGGCAGGAGAATGTATGGGCTCCTGTCAGGTATATATTATTGGAGTCAACAGAATGTATGGGCTCTTGACAGGTATATATTATTGGAGGCAGGAGAATGTATGGGCTCCTGTCAGATATATATTATTGGAGGCAGAAGAGTGTATGGGCTCCTGTCAGGTATATATTATTGGAGGCAGAAGAGTGTATGGGCTCCTGTCAGGTATATATTATTGGAGGCAGAATCTATGGGCTCCTGTCAGGTATATATTATTGGAGGCAGCAGAATGTATGGGCTTCTATCAGGTATATATTATTGGAGGCAGGAGAATGTATGGGCTCCTGTCAGGTATATATTATTGGAGGCAGGAGAATGTATGGGCTCCTGTCAGGTATATATTATTGGAGGCAGCAGAATGTATGGGCTCCTGTCAGGTATATATTATTGGAGGCAGCAGAATGTATGGGCTCCTGTCAGGTATATATTATTGAAGGCAGAAGAGTGTATGGTCTCCTGTCAGGTATATATTATTGGAGGCAGCAGAATCTATGGGCTCCTGTCAGGTATATATTATTGGAGGCAGGAGAATGTATGGGCTCCTGTCAGGTATATATTATTGGAGGTAGGAGAATGTTTGGGCTCCTGTCACGTATATATTATTGGAGGCAGGAGAATGTATGGGCTCCTGTCAGGTATATATTATTGGAGGCAGGAGAATGTATGGGCTCCTGTCAGGTATATATTATTAGAGGCAGGAGAATGTATGGGCTCCTGACAGGTATATATTATTGGAGGCAGCAGAATCTATGGGCTCCTGTCAGGTATATACTATTGGAGGCAGCAGAATGTATGGGCTCCTGTCAGGTATATATTATTGGAGGCAGGAGAATGTATGGGCTCCTGTCAGGTATATATTATTGGAGGCAGCAGAATCTATGGGCTCCTGTCAGGTATTTATTATTGGAGGCAGGAGAATGTATGGGCTCCTGTCAGGTATATATTATTGGAGGCAGGAGGATGTATGGGCTCCTGTCAGGTATATATTATTGGAGGCAGCAGAATCTATGGGCTCCTGTCAGGTATATACTATTGGAGGCAGCAGAATGTATGGGCTCCTGTCAGGTATATATTATTGGAGGCAGGAGAATGTATGGGCTCCTGTCAGGTATATATTATTGGAGGCAGCAGAATCTATGGGCTCCTGTCAGGTATATACTATTGGAGGCAGCAGAATGTATGGGCTCCTGTCAGGTATATATTATTGGAGGCAGGAGAATGTATGGGCTCCTGTCAGGTATATATTATTGGAGGCAGGAGAATGTATGGGCTCCTGTCAGGTATATATTATTGGAGGCAGCAGAATGTATGGGCTCCTGTCAGGTATATACTATTGGAGGCAGGAGAATGTATGGGCTCCTGTCAGGTATATATTATTGGAGGCAGCAGAATGTATGGGCTCCTGTCAGGTATATATTATTGGAGGCAGCAGAATGTATGGGCTCCTGTCAGGTATATATTATTGGAGGCAGCAGAATGTATGGGCCCCTGTCAGGTATATACTATTGGAGGCAGGAGAATGTATGGGCTCCTGTCAGGTATATATTATTGGAGGCAGCAGAATGTATGGGCTCCTGTCAGGTATATATTATTGGAGGCAGGAGAAGGTATGGGCTCCTGTCAGGTATATATTATTGGAGGCAGCAGAATGTATGGACTCCTGTCAGGTATATATTATTGGAGCCAGCAGAATGTATGAGCTCCTGTCAGGTATATATTATTGGAGGCAGGAGAATGTATGGGCTCCTGTCTGGTATATATTATTGGAGGCAGCAGAATCTATGGGCTCCTGTCAGGTATATATTATTGGAGGCAGGAGAATGTATGGGCTCCTGTCAGGTATATATTATTGGAGGCAGGAGAATGTATGGGCTCCTGTCAGGTTTTTATTATTGGAGGCAGTAGAATGTATGGGCTCCTGTCAGGTATATATTATTGGAGGCAGGAGAATGTATGGGCTCCTGTCAGATATATATTATTGGAGGCAGAAGAGTGTATGGGCTCCTGTCAGGTATATATTATTGGAGGCAGGAGAATGTATGGGCTCCTGTCAGGTATATATTATTGGAGTCAACAGAATGTATGGGCTCTTGACAGGTATATATTATTGGAGGCAGGAGAATGTATGGGCTCCTGTCAGATATATATTATTGGAGGCAGAAGAGTGTATGGGCTCCTGTCAGGTATATATTATTGGAGGCAGAAGAGTGTATGGGCTCCTGTCAGGTATATATTATTGGAGGCAGAATCTATGGGCTCCTGTCAGGTATATATTATTGGAGGCAGCAGAATGTATGGGCTTCTATCAGGTATATATTATTGGAGGCAGGAGAATGTATGGGCTCCTGTCAGGTATATATTATTGGAGGCAGGAGAATGTATGGGCTCCTGTCAGGTATATATTATTGGAGGCAGCAGAATGTATGGGCTCCTGTCAGGTATATATTATTGGAGGCAGCAGAATGTATGGGCTCCTGTCAGGTATATATTATTGAAGGCAGAAGAGTGTATGGTCTCCTGTCAGGTATATATTATTGGAGGCAGCAGAATCTATGGGCTCCTGTCAGGTATATATTATTGGAGGCAGGAGAATGTATGGGCTCCTGTCAGGTATATATTATTGGAGGTAGGAGAATGTTTGGGCTCCTGTCACGTATATATTATTGGAGGCAGGAGAATGTATGGGCTCCTGTCAGGTATATATTATTGGAGGCAGGAGAATGTATGGGCTCCTGTCAGGTATATATTATTAGAGGCAGGAGAATGTATGGGCTCCTGACAGGTATATATTATTGGAGGCAGCAGAATCTATGGGCTCCTGTCAGGTATATACTATTGGAGGCAGCAGAATGTATGGGCTCCTGTCAGGTATATATTATTGGAGGCAGGAGAATGTATGGGCTCCTGTCAGGTATATATTATTGGAGGCAGCAGAATCTATGGGCTCCTGTCAGGTATTTATTATTGGAGGCAGGAGAATGTATGGGCTCCTGTCAGGTATATATTATTGGAGGCAGGAGGATGTATGGGCTCCTGTCAGGTAT
>NW_027372050.1:0-16877 GCF_046119375.1 Phyllobates terribilis
CTGAAATTTTTTGCTTTTTCCTGCTAATCCTAGTATGATAAAGAAGATTCAAAGAGAGTGAGATGCCAGCTCCTTTCATTCAGTCAGTAGCTTCAAACATTTCTGGACGTTTTTCAATGGCAAAAATCAATGAATATTGTAAATGCACAAACAGTAATATCTCCACATTGCAAGGTGCAATTCTGAAATTTTTTGCTTTTTCCTGTTAATCCTAGCATGATAAAGAAGATTCAAAGAGAGTGAGGTGCCAGCTCCTTTCATTCAGTCAGTAGCTTCAAACATTTCTGGTATATGAATAACATGATGTTTTTCAATGGCAAAAATCAATGAATATTGTAAATGCACAAACAGTAATATCTCCACATTGCAAGGTGCAATTCTGAAATTTTTTGCTTTTTCCTGCTAATCCTAGCATGATAAAGAAGATTCAAAGAGAGTGAGATGCCAGCTCCTTTCATTCAGTCAGTAGCTTCAAACATTTCTGGTATATGAAAAACATGTTTTTCAATGGCAAAAATCAATGAATATTGTAAATGCACAAACAGTAATATCTCCACATTGCAAGGTGCAATTCTGAAATTTTTTGCTTTTTCCTGCTAATCAGCATGATAAAGAAGATTCAAAGAGAGTGAGATGCCAGCTCCTTTCATTCAGTCAGTAGCTTCAAACATTTCTGGTATATGAAAAACATGTTTTTCAATGGCAAAAATCAATGAATATTGTAAATGCACAAACAGTAATATCTCCACATTGCAAGGTGCAATTCTGAAATTTTTTGCTTTTTCCTGCTAATCCTAGCATGATAAAGAAGATTCAAAGAGAGTGAGATGCCAGCTCCTTTCATTCAGTCAGTAGCTTCAAACATTTCTGGACGTTTTTCAATGGCAAAAATCAATGAATATTGTAAATGCACAAACAGTAATATCTCCACATTGCAAGGTGCAATTCTGAAATTTTTTGCTTTTTCCTGCTAATCCTAGCATGATAAAGAAGATTCAAAGAGAGTGAGATGTCAGCTCCTTTCATTCAGTCAGTAGCTTCAAACATTTCTGGACGTTTTTCAATGGCAAAAATCAATGAATATTGTAAATGCACAAACAGTAATATCTCCACATTGCAAGGTGCAATTCTGAAATTTTTTGCTGTTTCCTGCTAATCCTAGCAGGATAAAGAAGATTCAAAGAGAGTGAGATGCCAGCTCCTTTCATTCAGTCAGTAGCTTCAAACATTTCTGGTATATGAAAAACATGTTTTTCAATGGCAAAAATCAATGAATATTGTAAATGCACAAACAGTAATATCTCCACATTGCAAGGTGCAATTCTGAAATTTTTTGCTTTTTCCTGCTAATCCTAGCATGATAAAGAAGATTCAAAGAGAGTGAGATGCCAGCTCCTTTCATTCAGTCAGTAGCTTCAAACATTTCTGGTATATGAAAAACGTTTTTCAATGGCAAAAATCAATGAATATTGTAAATGCACAAACAGTAATATCTCCACATTGCAAGGTGCAATTCTGAAATTTTTTGCTTTTTCCTGCTAATCCTAGCATGATAAAGAAGATTCAAAGAGAGTGAGATGCCAGCTCCTTTCATTCAGTCAGTAGCTTCAAACATTTCTGGTATATGAAAAACATGTTTTTCAATGGCAAAAATCAATGAATATTGTAAATGCACAAACAGTAATATCTCCACATTGCAAGGTGCAATTCTGAAATTTTTTGCTTTTTCCTGTTAATCCTAGCATGATAAAGAAGATTCAAAGAGAGTGAGATGCCAGCTCCTTTCATTCAGTCAGTAGCTTCAAACATTTCTGGTATATGAATAACGATGTTTTTCAATGGCAAAAATCAATGAATATTGTAAATGCACAAACAGTAATATCTCCACATTGCAAGGTGCAATTCTGAATTTTTTTGCTTTTTCCTGCTAATCCTAGCATGATAAAGAAGATTCAAAGAGAGTGAGATGCCAGCTCCTTTCATTCAGTCAGTAGCTTCAAACATTTCTGGACGTTTTTCAATGGCAAAAATCAATGAATATTGTAAATGCACAAACAGTAATATCTCCACATTGCAAGGTGCAATTCTGAAATTTTTTGCTTTTTCCTGCTAATCCTAGCAGGATAAAGAAGATTCAAAGAGAGTGAGATGCCAGCTCCTTTCATTCAGTCAGTAGCTTCAAACATTTCTGGTATATGAAAAACATGTTTTTCAATGGCAAAAATCAATGAATATTGTAAATGCACAAACAGTAATATCTCCACATTGCAAGGTGCAATTCTGAATTTTTTTGCTTTTTCCTGCTAATCCTAGCATGATAAAGAAGATTCAAAGAGAGTGAGATGCCAGCTCCTTTCATTCAGTCAGTAGCTTCAAACATTTCTGGACGTTTTTCAATGGCAAAAATCAATGAATATTGTAAATGCACAAACAGTAATATCTCCACATTGCAAGGTGCAATTCTGAAATTTTTTGCTTTTTCCTGCTAATCCTAGCATGATAAAGAAGATTCAAAGAGAGTGAGATGCCATCTCCTTTCATTCAGTCAGTAGCTTCAAACATTTCTGGTATATGAAAAACATGTTTTTCAATGGCAAAAATCAATGAATATTGTAAATGCACAAACAGTAATATCTCCACATTGCAAGGTGCAATTCTGAAATTTTTTGCTTTTTCCTGCTAATCCTAGCATGATAAAGATTCAAAGAGAGTGAGATGTCAGCTCCTTTCATTCAGTCAGTAGCTTCAAACATTTCTGGACGTTTTTCAATGGCAAAAATCAATGTATATTGTAAATGCACAAACAGTAATATCTCCACATTGCAAGGTGCAATTCTGAAATTTTTTGCTTTTTCCTGCTAATCCTAGCATGATAAAGAAGATTCAAAGAGAGTGAGATGCCAGCTCCTTTCATTCAGTCAGTAGCTTCAAACATTTCTGGACGTTTTTCAATGGCAAAAATCAATGAATATTGTAAATGCACAAACAGTAATATCTCCACATTGCAAGGTGCAATTCTGAAATTTTTTGCTTTTTCCTGCTAATCCTAGCAGGATAAAGAAGATTCAAAGAGAGTGAGATGCCAGCTCCTTTCATTCAGTCAGTAGCTTCAAACATTTCTGGTATATGAAAAACATGTTTTTCAATGGCAAAAATCAATGAATATTGTAAATGCACAAACAGTAATATCTCGACATTGCAAGGTGCAATTCTGAAATTTTTTGCTTTTTCCTGCTAATCCTAGCATGATAAAGAAGATTCAAAGAGAGTGAGATGCCAGCTCCTTTCATTCAGTCAGTAGCTTCAAACATTTCTGGACGTTTTTCAATGGCAAAAATCAATGAATATTGTAAATGCACAAACAGTAATATCTCCACATTGCAAGGTGCAATTCTGAAATTTTTTGCTTTTTCCTGCTAATCCTAGCATGATAAAGAAGATTCAAAGAGAGTGAGATGTCAGCTCCTTTCATTCAGTCAGTAGCTTCAAACATTTCTGGACGTTTTTCAATGGCAAAAATCAATGAATATTGTAAATGCACAAACAGTAATATCTCCACATTGCAAGGTGCAATTCTGAAATTTTTTGCTGTTTCCTGCTAATCCTAGCAGGATAAAGAAGATTCAAAGAGAGTGAGATGCCAGCTCCTTTCATTCAGTCAGTAGCTTCAAACATTTCTGGTATATGAAAAACATGTTTTTCAATGGCAAAAATCAATGAATATTGTAAATGCACAAACAGTAATATCTCCACATTGCAAGGTGCAATTCTGAAATTTTTTGCTTTTTCCTGCTAATCCTAGCATGATAAAGAAGATTCAAAGAGAGTGAGATGCCAGCTCCTTTCATTCAGTCAGTAGCTTCAAACATTTCTGGTATATGAAAAACGTTTTTCAATGGCAAAAATCAATGAATATTGTAAATGCACAAACAGTAATATCTCCACATTGCAAGGTGCAATTCTGAAATTTTTTGCTTTTTCCTGCTAATCCTAGCATGATAAAGAAGATTCAAAGAGAGTGAGATGCCAGCTCCTTTCATTCAGTCAGTAGCTTCAAACATTTCTGGTATATGAAAAACATGTTTTTCAATGGCAAAAATCAATGAATATTGTAAATGCACAAACAGTAATATCTCCACATTGCAAGGTGCAATTCTGAAATTTTTTGCTTTTTCCTGTTAATCCTAGCATGATAAAGAAGATTCAAAGAGAGTGAGATGCCAGCTCCTTTCATTCAGTCAGTAGCTTCAAACATTTCTGGTATATGAATAACGATGTTTTTCAATGGCAAAAATCAATGAATATTGTAAATGCACAAACAGTAATATCTCCACATTGCAAGGTGCAATTCTGAATTTTTTTGCTTTTTCCTGCTAATCCTAGCATGATAAAGAAGATTCAAAGGGAGTGAGATGCCAGCTCCTTTCATTCAGTCAGTAGCTTCAAACATTTCTGGACGTTTTTCAATGGCAAAAATCAATGAATATTGTAAATGCACAAACAGTAATATCTCCACATTGCAAGGTGCAATTCTGAAATTTTTTGCTTTTTCCTGCTAATCCTAGCAGGATAAAGAAGATTCAAAGAGAGTGAGATGCCAGCTCCTTTCATTCAGTCAGTAGCTTCAAACATTTCTGGTATATGAAAAACATGTTTTTCAATGGCAAAAATCAATGAATATTGTAAATGCACAAACAGTAATATCTCCACATTGCAAGGTGCAATTCTGAATTTTTTTGCTTTTTCCTGCTAATCCTAGCATGATAAAGAAGATTCAAAGAGAGTGAGATGCCAGCTCCTTTCATTCAGTCAGTAGCTTCAAACATTTCTGGACGTTTTTCAATGGCAAAAATCAATGAATATTGTAAATGCACAAACAGTAATATCTCCACATTGCAAGGTGCAATTCTGAAATTTTTTGCTTTTTCCTGCTAATCCTAGCATGATAAAGAAGATTCAAAGAGAGTGAGATGCCATCTCCTTTCATTCAGTCAGTAGCTTCAAACATTTCTGGTATATGAAAAACATGTTTTTCAATGGCAAAAATCAATGAATATTGTAAATGCACAAAGAGTAATATCTCCACATTGCAAGGTGCAATTCTGAAATTTTTTGCTTTTTCCTGCTAATCCTAGCATGATAAAGATTCAAAGAGAGTGAGATGTCAGCTCCTTTCATTCAGTCAGTAGCTTCAAACATTTCTGGACGTTTTTCAATGGCAAAAATCAATGTATATTGTAAATGCACAAACAGTAATATCTCCACATTGCAAGGTGCAATTCTGAAATTTTTTGCTTTTTCCTGCTAATCCTAGCATGATAAAGAAGATTCAAAGAGAGTGAGATGCCAGCTCCTTTCATTCAGTCAGTAGCTTCAAACATTTCTGGACGTTTTTCAATGGCAAAAATCAATGAATATTGTAAATGCACAAACAGTAATATCTCCACATTGCAAGGTGCAATTCTGAAATTTTTTGCTTTTTCCTGCTAATCCTAGCAGGATAAAGAAGATTCAAAGAGAGTGAGATGCCAGCTCCTTTCATTCAGTCAGTAGCTTCAAACATTTCTGGTATATGAAAAACATGTTTTTCAATGGCAAAAATCAATGAATATTGTAAATGCACAAACAGTAATATCTCGACATTGCAAGGTGCAATTCTGAAATTTTTTGCTTTTTCCTGCTAATCCTAGCATGATAAAGAAGATTCAAAGAGAGTGAGATGCCAGCTCCTTTCATTCAGTCAGTAGCTTCAAACATTTCTGGTATATGAAAAACGTTTTTCAATGGCAAAAATCAATGAATATTGTAAATGCACAAACAGTAATATCTACACATTGCAAGGTGCAATTCTGAAATTTTTTGCTTTTTCCTGCTAATCCTAGTATGATAAAGAAGATTCAAAGAGAGTGAGATGCCAGCTCCTTTCATTCAGTCAGTAGCTTCAAACATTTCTGGACGTTTTTCAATGGCAAAAATCAATGAATATTGTAAATGCACAAACAGTAATATCTCCACATTGCAAGGTGCAATTCTGAAATTTTTTGCTTTTTCCTGTTAATCCTAGCATGATAAAGAAGATTCAAAGAGAGTGAGGTGCCAGCTCCTTTCATTCAGTCAGTAGCTTCAAACATTTCTGGTATATGAATAACATGATGTTTTTCAATGGCAAAAATCAATGAATATTGTAAATGCACAAACAGTAATATCTCCACATTGCAAGGTGCAATTCTGAAATTTTTTGCTTTTTCCTGCTAATCCTAGCATGATAAAGAAGATTCAAAGAGAGTGAGATGCCAGCTCCTTTCATTCAGTCAGTAGCTTCAAACATTTCTGGTATATGAAAAACATGTTTTTCAATGGCAAAAATCAATGAATATTGTAAATGCACAAACAGTAATATCTCCACATTGCAAGGTGCAATTCTGAAATTTTTTGCTTTTTCCTGCTAATCAGCATGATAAAGAAGATTCAAAGAGAGTGAGATGCCAGCTCCTTTCATTCAGTCAGTAGCTTCAAACATTTCTGGTATATGAAAAACATGTTTTTCAATGGCAAAAATCAATGAATATTGTAAATGCACAAACAGTAATATCTCCACATTGCAAGGTGCAATTCTGAAATTTTTTGCTTTTTCCTGCTAATCCTAGCATGATAAAGAAGATTCAAAGAGAGTGAGATGCCAGCTCCTTTCATTCAGTCAGTAGCTTCAAACATTTCTGGACGTTTTTCAATGGCAAAAATCAATGAATATTGTAAATGCACAAACAGTAATATCTCCACATTGCAAGGTGCAATTCTGAAATTTTTTGCTTTTTCCTGCTAATCCTAGCATGATAAAGAAGATTCAAAGAGAGTGAGATGTCAGCTCCTTTCATTCAGTCAGTAGCTTCAAACATTTCTGGACGTTTTTCAATGGCAAAAATCAATGAATATTGTAAATGCACAAACAGTAATATCTCCACATTGCAAGGTGCAATTCTGAAATTTTTTGCTGTTTCCTGCTAATCCTAGCAGGATAAAGAAGATTCAAAGAGAGTGAGATGCCAGCTCCTTTCATTCAGTCAGTAGCTTCAAACATTTCTGGTATATGAAAAACATGTTTTTCAATGGCAAAAATCAATGAATATTGTAAATGCACAAACAGTAATATCTCCACATTGCAAGGTGCAATTCTGAAATTTTTTGCTTTTTCCTGCTAATCCTAGCATGATAAAGAAGATTCAAAGAGAGTGAGATGCCAGCTCCTTTCATTCAGTCAGTAGCTTCAAACATTTCTGGTATATGAAAAACGTTTTTCAATGGCAAAAATCAATGAATATTGTAAATGCACAAACAGTAATATCTCCACATTGCAAGGTGCAATTCTGAAATTTTTTGCTTTTTCCTGCTAATCCTAGCATGATAAAGAAGATTCAAAGAGAGTGAGATGCCAGCTCCTTTCATTCAGTCAGTAGCTTCAAACATTTCTGGTATATGAAAAACATGTTTTTCAATGGCAAAAATCAATGAATATTGTAAATGCACAAACAGTAATATCTCCACATTGCAAGGTGCAATTCTGAAATTTTTTGCTTTTTCCTGTTAATCCTAGCATGATAAAGAAGATTCAAAGAGAGTGAGATGCCAGCTCCTTTCATTCAGTCAGTAGCTTCAAACATTTCTGGTATATGAATAACGATGTTTTTCAATGGCAAAAATCAATGAATATTGTAAATGCACAAACAGTAATATCTCCACATTGCAAGGTGCAATTCTGAATTTTTTTGCTTTTTCCTGCTAATCCTAGCATGATAAAGAAGATTCAAAGAGAGTGAGATGCCAGCTCCTTTCATTCAGTCAGTAGCTTCAAACATTTCTGGACGTTTTTCAATGGCAAAAATCAATGAATATTGTAAATGCACAAACAGTAATATCTCCACATTGCAAGGTGCAATTCTGAAATTTTTTGCTTTTTCCTGCTAATCCTAGCAGGATAAAGAAGATTCAAAGAGAGTGAGATGCCAGCTCCTTTCATTCAGTCAGTAGCTTCAAACATTTCTGGTATATGAAAAACATGTTTTTCAATGGCAAAAATCAATGAATATTGTAAATGCACAAACAGTAATATCTCCACATTGCAAGGTGCAATTCTGAAATTTTTTGCTTTTTCCTGCTAATCCTAGCATGATAAAGAAGATTCAAAGAGAGTTGAGATGCCAGCTCCTTTCATTCAGTCAGTAGCTTCAAACATTTCTGGACGTTTTTCAATGGCAAAAATCAATGAATATTGTAAATGCACAAACAGTAATATCTCCACATTGCAAGGTGCAATTCTGAAATTTTTTGCTTTTTCCTGCTAATCCTAGCATGATAAAGAAGATTCAAAGAGAGTGAGATGCCATCTCCTTTCATTCAGTCAGTAGCTTCAAACATTTCTGGTATATGAAAAACATGTTTTTCAATGGCAAAAATCAATGAATATTGTAAATGCACAAACAGTAATATCTCCACATTGCAAGGTGCAATTCTGAAATTTTTTGCTTTTTCCTGCTAATCCTAGCATGATAAAGATTCAAAGAGAGTGAGATGTCAGCTCCTTTCATTCAGTCAGTAGCTTCAAACATTTCTGGACGTTTTTCAATGGCAAAAATCAATGTATATTGTAAATGCACAAACAGTAATATCTCCACATTGCAAGGTGCAATTCTGAAATTTTTTGCTTTTTCCTGCTAATCCTAGCATGATAAAGAAGATTCAAAGAGAGTGAGATGCCAGCTCCTTTCATTCAGTCAGTAGCTTCAAACATTTCTGGACGTTTTTCAATGGCAAAAATCAATGTATATTGTAAATGCACAAACAGTAATATCTCCACATTGCAAGGTGCAATTCTGAAATTTTTTGCTTTTTCCTGCTAATCCTAGCATGATAAAGAAGATTCAAAGAGAGTGAGATGCCAGCTCCTTTCATTCAGTCAGTAGCTTCAAACATTTCTGGTATATGAAAAACATGTTTTTCAATGGCAAAAATCAATGAATATTGTAAATGCACAAACAGTAATATCTCCACATTGCAAGGTGCAATTCTGAAATTTTTTGCTTTTTCCTGTTAATCCTAGCATGATAAAGAAGATTCAAAGAGAGTGAGATGCCAGCTCCTTTCATTCAGTCAGTAGCTTCAAACATTTCTGGTATATGAATAACATGATGTTTTTCAATGGCAAAAATCAATGAATATTTTAAATGCAAAAACAGTAATATCTCCACATTGCAAGGTGCAATTCTGAAATTTTTTGCTTTTTCCTGCTAATCCTAGCATGATAAAGAAGATTCAAAGAGAGTGAGATGCCAGCTCCTTTCATTCAGTCAGTAGCTTCAAACATTTCTGGACGTTTTTCAATGGCAAAAATCAATGAATATTGTAAATGCACAAACAGTAATATCTCCACATTGCAAGGTGCAATTCTGAAATTTTTTGCTTTTTCCTGCTAATCCTAGCAGGATAAAGAAGATTCAAAGAGAGTGAGATGCCAGCTCCTTTCATTCAGTCAGTAGCTTCAAACATTTCTGGTATATGAAAAACATGTTTTTCAATGGCAAAAATCAATGAATATTGTAAATGCACAAACAGTAATATCTCGACATTGCAAGGTGCAATTCTGAAATTTTTTGCTTTTTCCTGCTAATCCTAGCATGATAAAGAAGATTCAAAGAGAGTGAGATGCCAGCTCCTTTCATTCAGTCAGTAGCTTCAAACATTTCTGGTATATGAAAAACGTTTTTCAATGGCAAAAATCAATGAATATTGTAAATGCACAAACAGTAATATCTACACATTGCAAGGTGCAATTCTGAAATTTTTTGCTTTTTCCTGCTAATCCTAGTATGATAAAGAAGATTCAAAGAGAGTGAGATGCCAGCTCCTTTCATTCAGTCAGTAGCTTCAAACATTTCTGGACGTTTTTCAATGGCAAAAATCAATGAATATTGTAAATGCACAAACAGTAATATCTCCACATTGCAAGGTGCAATTCTGAAATTTTTTGCTTTTTCCTGTTAATCCTAGCATGATAAAGAAGATTCAAAGAGAGTGAGGTGCCAGCTCCTTTCATTCAGTCAGTAGCTTCAAACATTTCTGGTATATGAATAACATGATGTTTTTCAATGGCAAAAATCAATGAATATTGTAAATGCACAAACAGTAATATCTCCACATTGCAAGGTGCAATTCTGAAATTTTTTGCTTTTTCCTGCTAATCCTAGCATGATAAAGAAGATTCAAAGAGAGTGAGATGCCAGCTCCTTTCATTCAGTCAGTAGCTTCAAACATTTCTGGTATATGAAAAACATGTTTTTCAATGGCAAAAATCAATGAATATTGTAAATGCACAAACAGTAATATCTCCACATTGCAAGGTGCAATTCTGAAATTTTTTGCTTTTTCCTGCTAATCAGCATGATAAAGAAGATTCAAAGAGAGTGAGATGCCAGCTCCTTTCATTCAGTCAGTAGCTTCAAACATTTCTGGTATATGAAAAACATGTTTTTCAATGGCAAAAATCAATGAATATTGTAAATGCACAAACAGTAATATCTCCACATTGCAAGGTGCAATTCTGAAATTTTTTGCTTTTTCCTGCTAATCCTAGCATGATAAAGAAGATTCAAAGAGAGTGAGATGCCAGCTCCTTTCATTCAGTCAGTAGCTTCAAACATTTCTGGACGTTTTTCAATGGCAAAAATCAATGAATATTGTAAATGCACAAACAGTAATATCTCCACATTGCAAGGTGCAATTCTGAAATTTTTTGCTTTTTCCTGCTAATCCTAGCAGGATAAAGAAGATTCAAAGAGAGTGAGATGCCAGCTCCTTTCATTCAGTCAGTAGCTTCAAACATTTCTGGTATATGAAAAACATGTTTTTCAATGGCAAAAATCAATGAATATTGTAAATGCACAAACAGTAATATCTCGACATTGCAAGGTGCAATTCTGAAATTTTTTGCTTTTTCCTGCTAATCCTAGCATGATAAAGAAGATTCAAAGAGAGTGAGATGCCAGCTCCTTTCATTCAGTCAGTAGCTTCAAACATTTCTGGTATATGAAAAACGTTTTTCAATGGCAAAAATCAATGAATATTGTAAATGCACAAACAGTAATATCTACACATTGCAAGGTGCAATTCTGAAATTTTTTGCTTTTTCCTGCTAATCCTAGTATGATAAAGAAGATTCAAAGAGAGTGAGATGCCAGCTCCTTTCATTCAGTCAGTAGCTTCAAACATTTCTGGACGTTTTTCAATGGCAAAAATCAATGAATATTGTAAATGCACAAACAGTAATATCTCCACATTGCAAGGTGCAATTCTGAAATTTTTTGCTTTTTCCTGTTAATCCTAGCATGATAAAGAAGATTCAAAGAGAGTGAGGTGCCAGCTCCTTTCATTCAGTCAGTAGCTTCAAACATTTCTGGTATATGAATAACATGATGTTTTTCAATGGCAAAAATCAATGAATATTGTAAATGCACAAACAGTAATATCTCCACATTGCAAGGTGCAATTCTGAAATTTTTTGCTTTTTCCTGCTAATCCTAGCATGATAAAGAAGATTCAAAGAGAGTGAGATGCCAGCTCCTTTCATTCAGTCAGTAGCTTCAAACATTTCTGGTATATGAAAAACATGTTTTTCAATGGCAAAAATCAATGAATATTGTAAATGCACAAACAGTAATATCTCCACATTGCAAGGTGCAATTCTGAAATTTTTTGCTTTTTCCTGCTAATCCTAGCATGATAAAGAAGATTCAAAGAGAGTGAGATGCCAGCTCCTTTCATTCAGTCAGTAGCTTCAAACATTTCTGGTATATGAAAAAAATGTTTTTCAATGGCAAAAATCAATGAATATTGTAAATGCACAAACAGTAATATCTCCACATTGCAAGGTGCAATTCTGAAATTTTTTGCTTTTTCCTGCTAATCCTAGCATGATAAAGATTCAAAGAGAGTGAGATGCCAGCTCCTTTCATTCAGTCAGTAGCTTCAAACATTTCTGGACGTTTTTCAATGGCAAAAATCAATGAATATTGTAAATGCACAAACAGTAATATCTCCACATTGCAAGGTGCAATTCTGAAATTTTTTGCTTTTTCCTGTTAATCCTAGCATGATAAAGAAGATTCAAAGAGAGTGAGATGCCAGCGCCTTTCATTCAGTCAGTAGCTTCAAACATTTCTGGTATATGAATAACATGATGTTTTTCAATGGGAAAAATCAATGAATATTGTAAATGCACAAACAGTAATATCTCCACATTGCAAGGTGCAATTCTGAAATTTTTTGCTTTTTCCTGCTAATCCTAGCATGATAAAGAAGATTCAAAGAGAGTGAGATGCCAGCTCCTTTCATTCAGTCAGTAGCTTCAAACATTTCTGGACGTTTTTCAATGGCAAAAATCAATGAATATTGTAAATGCACAAACAGTAATATCTCCACATTGCAAGGTGCAATTCTGAAATTTTTTGCTTTTTCCTGCTAATCCTAGCATGATAAAGAAGATTCAAAGAGAGTGAGATGTCAGCTCCTTTCATTCAGTCAGTAGCTTCAAACATTTCTGGACGTTTTTCAATGGCAAAAATCAATGAATATTGTAAATGCACAAACAGTAATATCTCCACATTGCAAGGTGCAATTCTGAAATTTTTTGCTGTTTCCTGCTAATCCTAGCAGGATAAAGAAGATTCAAAGAGAGTGAGATGCCAGCTCCTTTCATTCAGTCAGTAGCTTCAAACATTTCTGGTATATGAAAAACATGTTTTTCAATGGCAAAAATCAATGAATATTGTAAATGCACAAACAGTAATATCTCCACATTGCAAGGTGCAATTCTGAAATTTTTTGCTTTTTCCTGCTAATCCTAGCATGATAAAGAAGATTCAAAGAGAGTGAGATGCCAGCTCCTTTCATTCAGTCAGTAGCTTCAAACATTTCTGGTATATGAAAAACGTTTTTCAATGGCAAAAATCAATGAATATTGTAAATGCACAAACAGTAATATCTCCACATTGCAAGGTGCAATTCTGAAATTTTTTGCTTTTTCCTGCTAATCCTAGCATGATAAAGAAGATTCAAAGAGAGTGAGATGCCAGCTCCTTTCATTCAGTCAGTAGCTTCAAACATTTCTGGTATATGAAAAACATGTTTTTCAATGGCAAAAATCAATGAATATTGTAAATGCACAAACAGTAATATCTCCACATTGCAAGGTGCAATTCTGAAATTTTTTGCTTTTTCCTGTTAATCCTAGCATGATAAAGAAGATTCAAAGAGAGTGAGATGCCAGCTCCTTTCATTCAGTCAGTAGCTTCAAACATTTCTGGTATATGAATAACGATGTTTTTCAATGGCAAAAATCAATGAATATTGTAAATGCACAAACAGTAATATCTCCACATTGCAAGGTGCAATTCTGAATTTTTTTGCTTTTTCCTGCTAATCCTAGCATGATAAAGAAGATTCAAAGAGAGTGAGATGCCAGCTCCTTTCATTCAGTCAGTAGCTTCAAACATTTCTGGACGTTTTTCAATGGCAAAAATCAATGAATATTGTAAATGCACAAACAGTAATATCTCCACATTGCAAGGTGCAATTCTGAAATTTTTTGCTTTTTCCTGCTAATCCTAGCAGGATAAAGAAGATTCAAAGAGAGTGAGATGCCAGCTCCTTTCATTCAGTCAGTAGCTTCAAACATTTCTGGTATATGAAAAACATGTTTTTCAATGGCAAAAATCAATGAATATTGTAAATGCACAAACAGTAATATCTCCACATTGCAAGGTGCAATTCTGAAATTTTTTGCTTTTTCCTGCTAATCCTAGCATGATAAAGAAGATTCAAAGAGAGTGAGATGCCAGCTCCTTTCATTCAGTCAGTAGCTTCAAACATTTCTGGACGTTTTTCAATGGCAAAAATCAATGAATATTGTAAATGCACAAACAGTAATATCTCCACATTGCAAGGTGCAATTCTGAAATTTTTTGCTTTTTCCTGTTAATCCTAGCATGATAAAGAAGATTCAAAGAGAGTGAGATGCCATCTCCTTTCATTCAGTCAGTAGCTTCAAACATTTCTGGTATATGAAAAACATGTTTTTCAATGGCAAAAATCAATGAATATTGTAAATGCACAAACAGTAATATCTCCACATTGCAAGGTGCAATTCTGAAATTTTTTGCTTTTTCCTGCTAATCCTAGCATGATAAAGATTCAAAGAGAGTGAGATGTCAGCTCCTTTCATTCAGTCAGTAGCTTCAAACATTTCTGGACGTTTTTCAATGGCAAAAATCAATGTATATTGTAAATGCACAAACAGTAATATCTCCACATTGCAAGGTGCAATTCTGAAATTTTTTGCTTTTTCCTGCTAATCCTAGCATGATAAAGAAGATTCAAAGAGAGTGAGATGCCAGCTCCTTTCATTCAGTCAGTAGCTTCAAACATTTCTGGACGTTTTTCAATGGCAAAAATCAATGTATATTGTAAATGCACAAACAGTAATATCTCCACATTGCAAGGTGCAATTCTGAAATTTTTTGCTTTTTCCTGCTAATCCTAGCATGATAAAGAAGATTCAAAGAGAGTGAGATGCCAGCTCCTTTCATTCAGTCAGTAGCTTCAAACATTTCTGGTATATGAAAAACATGTTTTTCAATGGCAAAAATCAATGAATATTGTAAATGCACAAACAGTAATATCTCCACATTGCAAGGTGCAATTCTGAAATTTTTTGCTTTTTCCTGTTAATCCTAGCATGATAAAGAAGATTCAAAGAGAGTGAGATGCCAGCTCCTTTCATTCAGTCAGTAGCTTCAAACATTTCTGGTATATGAATAACATGATGTTTTTCAATGGCAAAAATCAATGAATATTTTAAATGCAAAAACAGTAATATCTCCACATTGCAAGGTGCAATTCTGAAATTTTTTGCTTTTTCCTGCTAATCCTAGCATGATAAAGAAGATTCAAAGAGAGTGAGATGCCAGCTCCTTTCATTCAGTCAGTAGCTTCAAACATTTCTGGACGTTTTTCAATGGCAAAAATCAATGAATATTGTAAATGCACAAACAGTAATATCTCCACATTGCAAGGTGCAATTCTGAAATTTTTTGCTTTTTCCTGCTAATCCTAGCAGGATAAAGAAGATTCAAAGAGAGTGAGATGCCAGCTCCTTTCATTCAGTCAGTAGCTTCAAACATTTCTGGTATATGAAAAACATGTTTTTCAATGGCAAAAATCAATGAATATTGTAAATGCACAAACAGTAATATCTCGACATTGCAAGGTGCAATTCTGAAATTTTTTGCTTTTTCCTGCTAATCCTAGCATGATAAAGAAGATTCAAAGAGAGTGAGATGCCAGCTCCTTTCATTCAGTCAGTAGCTTCAAACATTTCTGGTATATGAAAAACGTTTTTCAATGGCAAAAATCAATGAATATTGTAAATGCACAAACAGTAATATCTACACATTGCAAGGTGCAATTCTGAAATTTTTTGCTTTTTCCTGCTAATCCTAGTATGATAAAGAAGATTCAAAGAGAGTGAGATGCCAGCTCCTTTCATTCAGTCAGTAGCTTCAAACATTTCTGGACGTTTTTCAATGGCAAAAATCAATGAATATTGTAAATGCACAAACAGTAATATCTCCACATTGCAAGGTGCAATTCTGAAATTTTTTGCTTTTTCCTGTTAATCCTAGCATGATAAAGAAGATTCAAAGAGAGTGAGGTGCCAGCTCCTTTCATTCAGTCAGTAGCTTCAAACATTTCTGGTATATGAATAACATGATGTTTTTCAATGGCAAAAATCAATGAATATTGTAAATGCACAAACAGTAATATCTCCACATTGCAAGGTGCAATTCTGAAATTTTTTGCTTTTTCCTGCTAATCCTAGCATGATAAAGAAGATTCAAAGAGAGTGAGATGCCAGCTCCTTTCATTCAGTCAGTAGCTTCAAACATTTCTGGTATATGAAAAACATGTTTTTCAATGGCAAAAATCAATGAATATTGTAAATGCACAAACAGTAATATCTCCACATTGCAAGGTGCAATTCTGAAATTTTTTGCTTTTTCCTGCTAATCAGCGTGATAAAGAAGATTCAAAGAGAGTGAGATGCCAGCTCCTTTCATTCAGTCAGTAGCTTCAAACATTTCTGGTATATGAAAAACATGTTTTTCAATGGCAAAAATCAATGAATATTGTAAATGCACAAACAGTAATATCTCCACATTGCAAGGTGCAATTCTGAAATTTTTTGCTTTTTCCTGCTAATCCTAGCATGATAAAGAAGATTCAAAGAGAGTGAGATGCCAGCTCCTTTCATTCAGTCAGTAGCTTCAAACATTTCTGGACGTTTTTCAATGGCAAAAATCAATGAATATTGTAAATGCACAAACAGTAATATCTCCACATTGCAAGGTGCAATTCTGAAATTTTTTGCTTTTTCCTGCTAATCCTAGCAGGATAAAGAAGATTCAAAGAGAGTGAGATGCCAGCTCCTTTCATTCAGTCAGTAGCTTCAAACATTTCTGGTATATGAAAAACATGTTTTTCAATGGCAAAAATCAATGAATATTGTAAATGCACAAACAGTAATATCTCGACATTGCAAGGTGCAATTCTGAAATTTTTTGCTTTTTCCTGCTAATCCTAGCATGATAAAGAAGATTCAAAGAGAGTGAGATGCCAGCTCCTTTCATTCA
The DNA here is from genome assembly GCF_046119375.1 of Phyllobates terribilis. Classification (NCBI taxonomy): domain Eukaryota; kingdom Metazoa; phylum Chordata; class Amphibia; order Anura; family Dendrobatidae; genus Phyllobates; species Phyllobates terribilis. Next base: position 16,737 of record NW_027372050.1, read on the forward strand.
GTCAGTAGCTTCAAACATTTCTGGTATATTCAATGGCAAAAATCAATGAATATTGTAAATGCACAAACAGTAATATCTCCACATTGCAAGGTGCAATTCTGAAATTTTTTGCTTTTTCCTGTTAATCCTAGCATGATAAAG
>NW_027372051.1:0-16796 GCF_046119375.1 Phyllobates terribilis
ATTACTGTTTGTGCATTTACAATATTCATTGATTTTTGCCATTGAAAAACGTCCAGAAATGTTTGAAGCTACTGACTGAATGAAAGGAGCTGGCATCTCACTCTTCTTTGAATCTTCTTTATCATGCTAGGATTAACAGGAAAAAGCTAAAAATTTCAGAATTGCACCGTGCAATGTGGAGATATTACTGTTTGTGCATTTACAATATTCATTGATTTTTGCCATTGAAAAACGTCCAGAAATGTTTGAAGCTACTGACTGAATGAAAGGAGCTGGCATCTCACTCTCTTTGAATCTTCTTTATCATGCTAGGATTAACAGGAAAAAGCTAAAAATTTCAGAATTGCACCGTGCAATGTGGAGATATTACTGTTTGTGCATTTACAATATTCATTGATTTTTGCCATTGAAAAACATGTTTTTCATATACCAGAAATGTTTGAAGCTACTGACTGAATGAAAGGAGCTGGCATCTCACTCTCTTTGAATCTTCTTTATCATGCTAGGATTAACAGGAAAAAGCTAAAAATTTCAGAATTGCACCGTGCAATGTGGAGATATTACTGTTTGTGCATTTACAATATTCATTGATTTTTGCCATTGAAAAACATGTTTTTCATATACCAGAAATGTTTGAAGCTACTGACTGAATGAAAGGAGCTGGCATCTCACTCTCTTTGAATCTTCTTTATCATGCTAGGATTAACAGGAAAAAGCTAAAAATTTCAGAATTGCACCGTGCAATGTGGAGATATTACTGTTTGTGCATTTACAATATTCATTGATTTTTGCCATTGAAAAACATGTTTTTCATATACCAGAAATGTTTGAAGCTACTGACTGAATGAAAGGAGCTGGCATCTCACTCTCTTTGAATCTTCTTTATCATGCTAGGATTAACAGGAAAAAGCTAAAAATTTCAGAATTGCACCGTGCAATGTGGAGATATTACTGTTTGTGCATTTACAATATTCATTGATTTTTGCCATTGAAAAACGTCCAGAAATGTTTGAAGCTACTGACTGAATGAAAGGAGCTGGCATCTCACTCTCTTTGAATCTTCTTTATCATGCTAGGATTAACAGGAAAAAGCTAAAAATTTCAGAATTGCACCGTGCAATGTGGAGATATTACTGTTTGTGCATTTACAATATTCATTGATTTTTGCCATTGAAAAACGTCCAGAAATGTTTGAAGCTACTGACTGAATGAAAGGAGCTGGCATCTCACTCTCTTTGAATCTTCTTTATCATGCTAGGATTAACAGGAAAAAGCAAAAAATTTCAGAATTGCACCGTGCAATGTGGAGATATTACTGTTTGTGCATTTACAATATTCATTGATTTTTGCCATTGAAAAACGTCCAGAAATGTTTGAAGCTACTGACTGAATGAAAGGAGCTGGCATCTCACTCTCTTTGAATCTTCTTTATCATGCTAGGATTAACAGGAAAAAGCTAAAAATTTCAGAATTGCACCGTGCAATGTGGAGATATTACTGTTTGTGCATTTACAATATTCATTGATTTTTGCCATTGAAAAACATGTTTTTCATATACCAGAAATGTTTGAAGCTACTGACTGAATGAAAGGAGCTGGCATCTCACTCTCTTTGAATCTTCTTTATCATGCTAGGATTAACAGGAAAAAGCTAAAAATTTCAGAATTGCACCGTGCAATGTGGAGATATTACTGTTTGTGCATTTACAATATTCATTGATTTTTGCCATTGAAAAACGTCCAGAAATGTTTGAAGCTACTGACTGAATGAAAGGAGCTGGCATCTCACTCTCTTTGAATCTTCTTTATCATGCTAGGATTAACAGGAAAAAGCTAAAAATTTCAGAATTGCACCGTGCAATGTGGAGATATTACTGTTTGTGCATTTACAATATTCATTGATTTTTGCCATTGAAAAACGTCCAGAAATGTTTGAAGCTACTGACTGAATGAAAGGAGCTGGCATCTCACTCTCTTTGAATCTTCTTTATCATGCTAGGATTAACAGGAAAAAGCTAAAAATTTCAGAATTGCACCGTGCAATGTGGAGATATTACTGTTTGTGCATTTACAATATTCATTGATTTTTGCCATTGAAAAACATGTTTTTCATATACCAGAAATGTTTGAAGCTACTGACTGAATGAAAGGAGCTGGCATCTCACTCTCTTTGAATCTTCTTTATCATGCTAGGATTAGCAGGAAAAAGCAAAAAATTTCAGAATTGCACCGTGCAATGTGGAGATATTACTGTTTGTGCATTTACAATATTCATTGATTTTTGCCATTGAAAAACGTCCAGAAATGTTTGAAGCTACTGACTGAATGAAAGGAGCTGGCATCTCACTCTCTTTGAATCTTCTTTATCATGCTAGGATTAACAGGAAAAAGCTAAAAATTTCAGAATTGCACCGTGCAATGTGGAGATATTACTGTTTGTGCATTTACAATATTCATTGATTTTTGCCATTGAAAAACATGTTTTTCATATACCAGAAATGTTTGAAGCTACTGACTGAATGAAAGGAGCTGGCATCTCACTCTCTTTGAATCTTCTTTATCATGCTAGGATTAACAGGAAAAAGCTAAAAATTTCAGAATTGCACCGTGCAATGTGGAGATATTAATGTTTGTGCATTTACAATATTCATTGATTTTTGCCATTGAAAAACATGTTTTTCATATACCAGAAATGTTTGAAGCTACTGACTGAATGAAAGGAGCTGGCATCTCACTCTCTTTGAATCTTCTTTATCATGCTAGGATTAACAGGAAAAAGCTAAAAATTTCAGAATTGCACCGTGCAATGTGGAGATATTACTGTTTGTGCATTTACAATATTCATTGATTTTTGCCATTGAAAAACGTCCAGAAATGTTTGAAGCTACTGACTGAATGAAAGGAGCTGGCATCTCACTCTCTTTGAATCTTCTTTATCATGCTAGGATTAACAGGAAAAAGCAAAAAATTTCAGAATTGCACCGTGCAATGTGGAGATATTACTGTTTGTGCATTTACAATATTCATTGATTTTTGCCATTGAAAAACATGTTTTTCATATACCAGAAATGTTTGAAGCTACTGACTGAATGAAAGGAGCTGGCATCTCACTCTCTTTGAATCTTCTTTATCATGCTAGGATTAACAGGAAAAAGCTAAAAATTTCAGAATTGCACCGTGCAATGTGGAGATATTACTGTTTGTGCATTTACAATATTCATTGATTTTTGCCATTGAAAAACATGTTTTTCATATACCAGAAATGTTTGAAGCTACTGACTGAATGAAAGGAGCTGGCATCTCACTCTCTTTGAATCTTCTTTATCATGCTAGGATTAACAGGAAAAAGCTAAAAATTTCAGAATTGCACCGTGCAATGTGGAGATATTACTGTTTGTGCATTTACAATATTCATTGATTTTTGCCATTGAAAAACGTCCAGAAATGTTTGAAGCTACTGACTGAATGAAAGGAGCTGGCATCTCACTCTCTTTGAATCTTCTTTATCATGCTAGGATTAACAGGAAAAAGCTAAAAATTTCAGAATTGCACCGTGCAATGTGGAGATATTACTCTTTGTGCATTTACAATATTCATTGATTTTTGCCATTGAAAAACATGTTTTTCATATACCAGAAATGTTTGAAGCTACTGACTGAATGAAAGGAGCTGGCATCTCACTCTCTTTGAATCTTCTTTATCATGCTAGGATTAACAGGAAAAAGCAAAAAATTTCAGAATTGCACCGTGCAATGTGGAGATATTACTGTTTGTGCATTTACAATATTCATTGATTTTTGCCATTGAAAAACATGTTTTTCATATACCAGAAATGTTTGAAGCTACTGACTGAATGAAAGGAGCTGGCATCTCACTCTCTTTGAATCTTCTTTATCATGCTAGGATTAACAGGAAAAAGCTAAAAATTTCAGAATTGCACCGTGCAATGTGGAGATATTACTGTTTGTGCATTTACAATATTCATTGATTTTTGCCATTGAAAAACGTCCAGAAATGTTTGAAGCTACTGACTGAATGAAAGGAGCTGGCATCTCACTCTCTTTGAATCTTCTTTATCATGCTAGGATTAACAGGAAAAAGCTAAAAATTTCAGAAATGCACCGTGCAATGTGGAGATATTACTGTTTGTGCATTTACAATATTCATTGATTTTTGCCATTGAAAAACGTCCAGAAATGTTTGAAGCTACTGACTGAATGAAAGGAGCTGGCATCTCACTCTCTTTGAATCTTCTTTATCATGCTAGGATTAACAGGAAAAAGCTAAAAATTTCAGAATTGCACCGTGCAATGTGGAGATATTACTGTTTGTGCATTTACAATATTCATTGATTTTTGCCATTGAAAAACGTCCAGAAATGTTTGAAGCTACTGACTGAATGAAAGGAGCTGGCATCTCACTCTCTTTGAATCTTCTTTATCATGCTAGGATTAGCAGGAAAAAGCTAAAAATTTCAGAATTGCACCGTGCAATGTGGAGATATTACTGTTTGTGCATTTACAATATTCATTGATTTTTGCCATTGAAAAACATGTTTTTCATATACCAGAAATGTTTGAAGCTACTGACTGAATGAAAGGAGCTGGCATCTCACTCTCTTTGAATCTTCTTTATCATGCTAGGATTAACAGGAAAAAGCTAAAAATTTCAGAATTGCACCGTGCAATGTGGAGATATTACTGTTTGTGCATTTACAATATTCATTGATTTTTGCCATTGAAAAACGTCCAGAAATGTTTGAAGCTACTGACTGAATGAAAGGAGCTGGCATCTCACTCTCTTTGAATCTTCTTTATCATGCTAGGATTAGCAGGAAAAAGCAAAAAATTTCAGAATTGCACCGTGCAATGTGGAGATATTACTGTTTGTGCATTTACAATATTCATTGATTTTTGCCATTGAAAAACATGTTTTTCATATACCAGAAATGTTTGAAGCTACTGACTGAATGAAAGGAGCTGGCATCTCACTCTCTTTGAATCTTCTTTATCATGCTAGGATTAACAGGAAAAAGCTAAAAATTTCAGAATTGCACCGTGCAATGTGGAGATATTACTGTTTGTGCATTTACAATATTCATTGATTTTTGCCATTGAAAAACGTCCAGAAATGTTTGAAGCTACTGACTGAATGAAAGGAGCTGGCATCTCACTCTCTTTGAATCTTCTTTATCATGCTAGGATTAACAGGAAAAAGCTAAAAATTTCAGAATTGCACCGTGCAATGTGGAGATATTACTGTTTGTGCATTTACAATATTCATTGATTTTTGCCATTGAAAAACATGTTTTTCATATACCAGAAATGTTTGAAGCTACTGACTGAATGAAAGGAGCTGGCATCTCACTCTCTTTGAATCTTCTTTATCATGCTAGGATTAACAGGAAAAAGCAAAAAATTTCAGAATTGCACCGTGCAATGTGGAGATATTACTGTTTGTGCATTTACAATATTCATTGATTTTTGCCATTGAAAAACGTCCAGAAATGTTTGAAGCTACTGACTGAATGAAAGGAGCTGGCATCTCACTCTCTTTGAATCTTCTTTATCATGCTAGGATTAGCAGGAAAAAGCAAAAAATTTCAGAATTGCACCGTGCAATGTGGAGATATTACTGTTTGTGCATTTACAATATTCATTGATTTTTGCCATTGAAAAACATGTTTTTCATATACCAGAAATGTTTGAAGCTACTGACTGAATGAAAGGAGCTGGCATCTCACTCTCTTTGAATCTTCTTTATCATGCTAGGATTAACAGGAAAAAGCTAAAAATTTCAGAATTGCACCGTGCAATGTGGAGATATTACTGTTTGTGCATTTACAATATTCATTGATTATTGCCATTGAAAATCATGTTTTTCATATACCAGAAATGTTTGAAGCTACTGACTGAATGAAAGGAGCTGGCATCTCACTCTCTTTGAATCTTCTTTATCATGCTAGGATTAACAGGAAAAAGCTAAAAATTTCAGAATTGCACCGTGCAATGTGGAGATATTACTGTTTGTGCATTTACAATATTCATTGATTTTTGCCATTGAAAAACGTCCAGAAATGTTTGAAGCTACTGACTGAATGAAAGGAGCTGGCATCTCACTCTCTTTGAATCTTCTTTATCATGCTAGGATTAACAGGAAAAAGCTAAAAATTTCAGAATTGCACCGTGCAATGTGGAGATATTACTGTTTGTGCATTTACAATATTCATTGATTTTTGCCATTGAAAAACATGTTTTTCATATACCAGAAATGTTTGAAGCTACTGACTGAATGAAAGGAGCTGGCATCTCACTCTCTTTGAATCTTCTTTATCATGCTAGGATTAACAGGAAAAAGCTAAAAATTTCAGAATTGCACCGTGCAATGTGGAGATATTACTGTTTGTGCATTTACAATATTCATTGATTTTTGCCATTGAAAAACATGTTTTTCATATACCAGAAATGTTTGAAGCTACTGACTGAATGAAAGGAGCTGGCATCTCACTCTCTTTGAATCTTCTTTATCATGCTAGGATTAACAGGAAAAAGCTAAAAATTTCAGAATTGCACCGTGCAATGTGGAGATATTACTGTTTGTGCATTTACAATATTCATTGATTTTTGCCATTGAAAAACGTCCAGAAATGTTTGAAGCTACTGACTGAATGAAAGGAGCTGGCATCTCACTCTCTTTGAATCTTCTTTATCATGCTAGGATTAGCAGGAAAAAGCAAAAAATTTCAGAATTGCACCGTGCAATGTGGAGATATTACTGTTTGTGCATTTACAATATTCATTGATTTTTGCCATTGAAAAACGTCCAGAAATGTTTGAAGCTACTGACTGAATGAAAGGAGCTGGCATCTCACTCTCTTTGAATCTTCTTTATCATGCTAGGATTAACAGGAAAAAGCTAAAAATTTCAGAATTGCACCGTGCAATGTGGAGATATTACTGTTTGTGCATTTACAATATTCATTGATTTTTGCCATTGAAAAACATGTTTTTCATATACCAGAAATGTTTGAAGCTACTGACTGAATGAAAGGAGCTGGCATCTCACTCTCTTTGAATCTTCTTTATCATGCTAGGATTAACAGGAAAAAGCTAAAAATTTCAGAATTGCACCGTGCAATGTGGAGATATTACTGTTTGTGCATTTACAATATTCATTGATTTTTGCCATGGAAAAACATGTTTTTCATATACCAGAAATGTTTGAAGCTACTGACTGAATGAAAGGAGCTGGCATCTCACTCTCTTTGAATCTTCTTTATCATGCTAGGATTAACAGGAAAAAGCTAAAAATTTCAGAATTGCACCGTGCAATGTGGAGATATTACTGTTTGTGCATTTACAATATTCATTGATTTTTGCCATTGAAAAACGTCCAGAAATGTTTGAAGCTACTGACTGAATGAAAGGAGCTGGCATCTCACTCTCTTTGAATCTTCTTTATCATGCTAGGATTAACAGGAAAAAGCAAAAAATTTCAGAATTGCACCGTGCAATGTGGAGATATTACTGTTTGTGCATTTACAATATTCATTGATTTTTGTCATTGAAAAACATGTTTTTCATATACCAGAAATGTTTGAAGCTACTGACTGAATGAAAGGAGCTGGCATCTCACTCTCTTTGAATCTTCTTTATCATGCTAGGATTAACAGGAAAAAGCTAAAAATTTCAGAATTGCACCGTGCAATGTGGAGATATTACTGTTTGTGCATTTACAATATTCATTGATTTTTGCCATTGAAAAACATGTTTTTCATATACCAGAAATGTTTGAAGCTACTGACTGAATGAAAGGAGCTGGCATCTCACTCTCTTTGAATCTTCTTTATCATGCTAGGATTAACAGGAAAAAGCTAAAAATTTCAGAATTGCACCGTGCAATGTGGAGATATTACTGTTTGTGCATTTACAATATTCATTGATTTTTGCCATTGAAAAACGTCCAGAAATGTTTGAAGCTACTGACTGAATGAAAGGAGCTGGCATCTCACTCTCTTTGAATCTTCTTTATCATGCTAGGATTAACAGGAAAAAGCTAAAAATTTCAGAATTGCACCGTGCAATGTGGAGATATTACTGTTTGTGCATTTACAATATTCATTGATTTTTGCCATTGAAAAACATGTTTTTCATATACCAGAAATGTTTGAAGCTACTGACTGAATGAAAGGAGCTGGCATCTCACTCTCTTTGAATCTTCTTTATCATGCTAGGATTAACAGGAAAAAGCAAAAAATTTCAGAATTGCACCGTGCAATGTGGAGATATTACTGTTTGTGCATTTACAATATTCATTGATTTTTGCCATTGAAAAACATGTTTTTCATATACCAGAAATGTTTGAAGCTACTGACTGAATGAAAGGAGCTGGCATCTCACTCTCTTTGAATCTTCTTTATCATGCTAGGATTAACAGGAAAAAGCTAAAAATTTCAGAATTGCACCGTGCAATGTGGAGATATTACTGTTTGTGCATTTACAATATTCATTGATTTTTGCCATTGAAAAACGTCCAGAAATGTTTGAAGCTACTGACTGAATGAAAGGAGCTGGCATCTCACTCTCTTTGAATCTTCTTTATCATGCTAGGATTAACAGGAAAAAGCTAAAAATTTCAGAATTGCACCGTGCAATGTGGAGATATTACTGTTTGTGCATTTACAATATTCATTGATTTTTGCCATTGAAAAACGTCCAGAAATGTTTGAAGCTACTGACTGAATGAAAGGAGCTGGCATCTCACTCTCTTTGAATCTTCTTTATCATGCTAGGATTAACAGGAAAAAGCTAAAAATTTCAGAATTGCACCGTGCAATGTGGAGATATTACTGTTTGTGCATTTACAATATTCATTGATTTTTGCCATTGAAAAACGTCCAGAAATGTTTGAAGCTACTGACTGAATGAAAGGAGCTGGCATCTCACTCTCTTTGAATCTTCTTTATCATGCTAGGATTAGCAGGAAAAAGCTAAAAATTTCAGAATTGCACCCTGCAATGTGGAGATATTACTGTTTGTGCATTTACAATATTCATTGATTTTTGCCATTGAAAAACATGTTTTTCATATACCAGAAATGTTTGAAGCTACTGACTGAATGAAAGGAGCTGGCATCTCACTCTCTTTGAATCTTCTTTATCATGCTAGGATTAACAGGAAAAAGCTAAAAATTTCAGAATTGCACCGTGCAATGTGGAGATATTACTGTTTGTGCATTTACAATATTCATTGATTTTTGCCATTGAAAAACGTCCAGAAATGTTTGAAGCTACTGACTGAATGAAAGGAGCTGGCATCTCACTCTCTTTGAATCTTCTTTATCATGCTAGGATTAGCAGGAAAAAGCAAAAAATTTCAGAATTGCACCGTGCAATGTGGAGATATTACTGTTTGTGCATTTACAATATTCATTGATTTTTGCCATTGAAAAACATGTTTTTCATATACCAGAAATGTTTGAAGCTACTGACTGAATGAAAGGAGCTGGCATCTCACTCTCTTTGAATCTTCTTTATCATGCTAGGATTAACAGGAAAAAGCTAAAAATTTCAGAATTGCACCGTGCAATGTGGAGATATTACTGTTTGTGCATTTACAATATTCATTGATTTTTGCCATTGAAAAACGTCCAGAAATGTTTGAAGCTACTGACTGAATGAAAGGAGCTGGCATCTCACTCTCTTTGAATCTTCTTTATCATGCTAGGATTAACAGGAAAAAGCTAAAAATTTCAGAATTGCACCGTGCAATGTGGAGATATTACTGTTTGTGCATTTACAATATTCATTGATTTTTGCCATTGAAAAACATGTTTTTCATATACCAGAAATGTTTGAAGCTACTGACTGAATGAAAGGAGCTGGCATCTCACTCTCTTTGAATCTTCTTTATCATGCTAGGATTAACAGGAAAAAGCAAAAAATTTCAGAATTGCACCGTGCAATGTGGAGATATTACTGTTTGTGCATTTACAATATTCATTGATTTTTGCCATTGAAAAACGTCCAGAAATGTTTGAAGCTACTGACTGAATGAAAGGAGCTGGCATCTCACTCTCTTTGAATCTTCTTTATCATGCTAGGATTAGCAGGAAAAAGCAAAAAATTTCAGAATTGCACCGTGCAATGTGGAGATATTACTGTTTGTGCATTTACAATATTCATTGATTTTTGCCATTGAAAAACATGTTTTTCATATACCAGAAATGTTTGAAGCTACTGACTGAATGAAAGGAGCTGGCATCTCACTCTCTTTGAATCTTCTTTATCATGCTAGGATTAACAGGAAAAAGCTAAAAATTTCAGAATTGCACCGTGCAATGTGGAGATATTACTGTTTGTGCATTTACAATATTCATTGATTTTTGCCATTGAAAATCATGTTTTTCATATACCAGAAATGTTTGAAGCTACTGACTGAATGAAAGGAGCTGGCATCTCACTCTCTTTGAATCTTCTTTATCATGCTAGGATTAACAGGAAAAAGCTAAAAATTTCAGAATTGCACCGTGCAATGTGGAGATATTACTGTTTGTGCATTTACAATATTCATTGATTTTTGCCATTGAAAAACGTCCAGAAATGTTTGAAGCTACTGACTGAATGAAAGGAGCTGGCATCTCACTCTCTTTGAATCTTCTTTATCATGCTAGGATTAACAGGAAAAAGCTAAAAATTTCAGAATTGCACCGTGCAATGTGGAGATATTACTGTTTGTGCATTTACAATATTCATTGATTTTTGCCATTGAAAAACATGTTTTTCATATACCAGAAATGTTTGAAGCTACTGACTGAATGAAAGGAGCTGGCATCTCACTCTCTTTGAATCTTCTTTATCATGCTAGGATTAACAGGAAAAAGCTAAAAATTTCAGAATTGCACCGTGCAATGTGGAGATATTACTGTTTGTGCATTTACAATATTCATTGATTTTTGCCATTGAAAAACATGTTTTTCATATACCAGAAATGTTTGAAGCTACTGACTGAATGAAAGGAGCTGGCATCTCACTCTCTTTGAATCTTCTTTATCATGCTAGGATTAACAGGAAAAAGCTAAAAATTTCAGAATTGCACCGTGCAATGTGGAGATATTACTGTTTGTGCATTTACAATATTCATTGATTTTTGCCATTGAAAAACGTCCAGAAATGTTTGAAGCTACTGACTGAATGAAAGGAGCTGGCATCTCACTCTCTTTGAATCTTCTTTATCATGCTAGGATTAGCAGGAAAAAGCAAAAAATTTCAGAATTGCACGGTGCAATGTGGAGATATTACTGTTTGTGCATTTACAATATTCATTGATTTTTGCCATTGAAAAACATGTTTTTCATATACCAGAAATGTTTGAAGCTACTGACTGAATGAAAGGAGCTGGCATCTCACTCTCTTTGAATCTTCTTTATCATGCTAGGATTAACAGGAAAAAGCTAAAAATTTCAGAATTGCACCGTGCAATGTGGAGATATTACTGTTTGTGCATTTACAATATTCATTGATTTTTGCCATTGAAAAACGTCCAGAAATGTTTGAAGCTACTGACTGAATGAAAGGAGCTGGCATCTCACTCTCTTTGAATCTTCTTTATCATGCTAGGATTAACAGGAAAAAGCTAAAAATTTCAGAATTGCACCGTGCAATGTGGAGATATTACTGTTTGTGCATTTACAATATTCATTGATTTTTGCCATTGAAAAACATGTTTTTCATATACCAGAAATGTTTGAAGCTACTGACTGAATGAAAGGAGCTGGCATCTCACTCTCTTTGAATCTTCTTTATCATGCTAGGATTAACAGGAAAAAGCTAAAAATTTCAGAATTGCACCGTGCAATGTGGAGATATTACTGTTTGTGCATTTACAATATTCATTGATTTTTGCCATTGAAAAACGTCCAGAAATGTTTGAAGCTACTGACTGAATGAAAGGAGCTGGCATCTCACTCTCTTTGAATCTTCTTTATCATGCTAGGATTAACAGGAAAAAGCTAAAAATTTCAGAATTGCACCGTGCAATGTGGAGATATTACTGTTTGTGCATTTACAATATTCATTGATTTTTGCCATTGAAAAACATGTTTTTCATATACCAGAAATGTTTGAAGCTACTGACTGAATGAAAGGAGCTGGCATCTCACTCTCTTTGAATCTTCTTTATCATGCTAGGATTAACAGGAAAAAGCTAAAAATTTCAGAATTGCACCGTGCAATGTGGAGATATTACTGTTTGTGCATTTACAATATTCATTGATTTTTGCCATTGAAAAACGTCCAGAAATGTTTGAAGCTACTGACTGAATGAAAGGAGCTGGCATCTCACTCTCTTTGAATCTTCTTTATCATGCTAGGATTAGCAGGAAAAAGCAAAAAATTTCAGAATTGCACCTTGCAATGTGGAGATATTACTGTTTGTGCATTTACAATATTCATTGATTTTTGCCATTGAAAAACATGTTTTTCATATACCAGAAATGTTTGAAGCTACTGACTGAATGAAAGGAGCTGGCATCTCACTCTCTTTGAATCTTCTTTATCATGCTAGGATTAACAGGAAAAAGCTAAAAATTTCAGAATTGCACCGTGCAATGTGGAGATATTACTGTTTGTGCATTTACAATATTCATTGATTTTTGCCATTGAAAAACGTCCAGAAATGTTTGAAGCTACTGACTGAATGAAAGGAGCTGGCATCTCACTCTCTTTGAATCTTCTTTATCATGCTAGGATTAACAGGAAAAAGCTAAAAATTTCAGAATTGCACCGTGCAATGTGGAGATATTACTGTTTGTGCATTTACAATATTCATTGATTTTTGCCATTGAAAAACGTCCAGAAATGTTTGAAGCTACTGACTGAATGAAAGGAGCTGGCATCTCACTCTCTTTGAATCTTCTTTATCATGCTAGGATTAACAGGAAAAAGCTAAAAATTTCAGAATTGCACCGTGCAATGTGGAGATATTACTGTTTGTGCATTTACAATATTCATTGATTTTTGCCATTGAAAAACGTCCAGAAATGTTTGAAGCTACTGACTGAATGAAAGGAGCTGGCATCTCACTCTCTTTGAATCTTCTTTATCATGCTAGGATTAACAGGAAAAAGCAAAAAATTTCAGAATTGCACCGTGCAATGTGGAGATATTACTGTTTGTGCATTTACAATATTCATTGATTTTTGCCATTGAAAAACGTCCAGAAATGTTTGAAGCTACTGACTGAATGAAAGGAGCTGGCATCTCACTCTCTTTGAATCTTCTTTATCATGCTAGGATTAGCAGGAAAAAGCAAAAAATTTCAGAATTGCACCGTGCAATGTGGAGATATTACTGTTTGTGCATTTACAATATTCATTGATTTTTGCCATTGAAAAACATGTTTTTCATATACCAGAAATGTTGAAGCTACTGACTGAATGAAAGGAGCTGGCATCTCACTCTCTTTGAATCTTCTTTATCATGCTAGGATTAACAGGAAAAAGCTAAAAATTTCAGAATTGCACCGTGCAATGTGGAGATATTACTGTTTGTGCATTTACAATATTCATTGATTTTTGCCATTGAAAAACGTCCAGAAATGTTTGAAGCTACTGACTGAATGAAAGGAGCTGGCATCTCACTCTCTTTGAATCTTCTTTATCATGCTAGGATTAGCAGGAAAAAGCAAAAAATTTCAGAATTGCACCGTGCAATGTGGAGATATTACTGTTTGTGCATTTACAATATTCATTGATTTTTGCCATTGAAAAACATGTTTTTCATATACCAGAAATGTTTGAAGCTACTGACTGAATGAAAGGAGCTGGCATCTCACTCTCTTTGAATCTTCTTTATCATGCTAGGATTAACAGGAAAAAGCTAAAAATTTCAGAATTGCACCGTGCAATGTGGAGATATTACTGTTTGTGCATTTACAATATTCATTGATTTTTGCCATTGAAAAACGTCCAGAAATGTTTGAAGCTACTGACTGAATGAAAGGAGCTGGCATCTCACTCTCTTTGAATCTTCTTTATCATGCTAGGATTAACAGGAAAAAGCTAAAAATTTCAGAATTGCACCGTGCAATGTGGAGATATTACTGTTTGTGCATTTACAATATTCATTGATTTTTGCCATTGAAAAACATGTTTTTCATATACCAGAAATGGTTGAAGCTACTGAATGAATGAAAGGAGCTGGCATCTCACTCTCTTTGAATCTTCTTTATCATGCTAGGATTAACAGGAAAAAGCTAAAAATTTCAGAATTGCACCGTGCAATGTGGAGATATTACTGTTTGTGCATTTACAATATTCATTGATTTTTGCCATTGAAAAACGTCCAGAAATGTTTGAAGCTACTGACTGAATGAAAGGAGCTGGCATCTCACTCTCTTTGAATCTTCTTTATCATGCTAGGATTAACAGGAAAAAGCTAAAAATTTCAGAATTGCACCGTGCAATGTGGAGATATTACTGTTTGTGCATTTACAATATTCATTGATTTTTGCCATTGAAAAACATGTTTTTCATATACCAGAAATGTTTGAAGCTACTGACTGAATGAAAGGAGCTGGCATCTCACTCTCTTTGAATCTTCTTTATCATGCTAGGATTAACAGGAAAAAGCTAAAAATTTCAGAATTGCACCGTGCAATGTGGAGATATTACTGTTTGTGCATTTACAATATTCATTGATTTTTGCCATTGAAAAACATGTTTTTCATATACCAGAAATGTTTGAAGCTACTGACTGAATGAAAGGAGCTGGCATCTCACTCTCTTTGAATCTTCTTTATCATGCTAGGATTAACAGGAAAAAGCTAAAAATTTCAGAATTGCACCGTGCAATGTGGAGATATTACTGTTTGTGCATTACAATATTCATTGATTTTTGCCATTGAAAAACGTCCAGAAATGTTTGAAGCTACTGACTGAATGAAAGGAGCTGGCATCTCACTCTCTTTGAATCTCTTTATCATGCTAGGATTAACAGGAAAAAGCTAAAAATTTCAGAATTGCACCGTGCAATGTGGAGATATTACTGTTTGTGCATTTACAATATTCATTGATTTTTGCCATTGAAAACGTCCAGAAATGTTTGAAGCTACTGACTGAATGAAAGGAGCTGGCATCTCACTCTCTTTGAATCTTCTTTATCATGCTAGGATTAACAGGAAAAAGCTAAAAATTTCAGAATTGCACCGTGCAATGTGGAGATATTACTGTTTGTGCATTTACAATATTCATTGATTTTTGCCATTGAAAAACGTCCAGAAATGTTTGAAGCTACTGACTGAATGAAAGGAGCTGGCATCTCACTCTCTTTGAATCTTCTTTATCATGCTAGGATTAACAGGAAAAAGCTAAAAATTCAGAATTGCACCGTGCAATGTGGAGATATTACTGTTTGTGCATTTACAATATCATTGATTTTTGCCATTGAAAAACGTCCAGAAATGTTTGAAGCTACTGACTGAATGAAAGGAGCTGGCATCTCACTCTCTTTGAATCTTCTTTATCATGCTAGGATTAACAGGAAAAAAGCAAAAAATTTCAGAATTGCACCGTGCAATGTGGAGATATTACTGTTTGTGCATTTACAATATTCATTGATTTTTGCCATTGAAAAACGTCCAGAAATGTTTGAAGCTACTGACTGAATGAAAGGAGCTGGCATCTCACTCTCTTTGAATCTTCTTTATCATGCTAGGATTAGCAGGAAAAAGCAAAAAATTTCAGAATTGCACCGTGCAATGTGGAGATATTACTGTTTGTGCATTTACAATATTCATTGATTTTTGCCATTGAAAAACATGTTTTTCATATACCAGAAAATGTTTGAAGCTACTGACTGAATGAAAGGAGCTGGCATCTCACTCTCTTTTGAATCTTCTTTATCATGCTAGGATTAACAGGAAAAAGCTAAAAATTTCAGAATTGCACCGTGCAATGTGGAGAATATTACTGTTTGTGCATTTACAATATTCATTGATTTTGCCATTGAAAAACGTCCAGAAATGTTTGAAGCTACTGACTGAATGAAAGGAGCTGGCATCTCACTCTCTTTGAATCTTCTTTATCATGCTAGGATTAGCAGGAAAAAGCAAAAAATTTCAGAATTGCACCGTGCAATGTGGAGATATTACTGTTTGTGCATTTACAATATTCATTGATTTTTGCCATTGAAAAACATGTTTTTCATATACCAGAAATGTTTGAAGCTACTGACTGAATGAAAGGAGCTGGCATCTCACTCTCTTTGAATCTTCTTTATCATGCTAGGATTAACAGGAAAAAGCTAAAAATTTCAGAATTGCACCGTGCAATGTGGAGATATTACTGTTTGTGCATTTACAATATTCATTGATTTTTGCCATTGAAAAACGTCCAGAAATGTTTGAAGCTACTGACTGAATGAAAGGAGCTGGCATCTCACTCTCTTTGAATCTTCTTTATCATGCTAGGATTAACAGGAAAAAGCTAAAAATTTTCAGAATTGCACCGTGCAATGAGGAGATATTACTGTTTGTGCATTTACAATATTCATTGATTTTTGCCATTGAAAAACATGTTTTTCATATACCAGAAATGTTTGAAGCTACTGAATGAATGAAAGGAGCTGGCATCTCACTCTCTTTGAATCTTCTTTATCATGCTAGGATTAACAGGAAAAAGCTAAAAATTTCAGAATTGCACCGTGCAATGTGGAGATATTACTGTTTGTGCATTTACAATATCATTGATTTTTGCCATTGAAAAACGTCCAGAAATGTTTGAAGCTACTGACTGAATGAA
>NW_027372052.1:0-16709 GCF_046119375.1 Phyllobates terribilis
CATGCTTTCTTGTATGGAGATTTCACTCACTTATCATTCCCCTTTGCTACATAGCAAATAATTACTATGATTTTTTTTTTCAATTCCAGTTACCACTTTGCCTTTGGCTGATATCAACACTTGGATTATTGCATGAGCATATGACCTTGGAGATGGAAAATTAATACATATATATATTTAAATATTGTAAGATGGCCGCCAGACATGTCCTTGAGGGGAGATATGTATCACTGAGGTTGGCAGCTTCAGTGATATAAAACCGGGAAAGCATGCTCATAGTGCTGAGAGGGTTAATAGGGCATATCAGGGCCGTTTTTTCGAGAAGTCATAAGAGATGGGTGGGATTGACTGCTCACATATCCCCACCCCAGGGTGTGTGTATAAAATGGAGACCGAATGTCTCATTCAGAGTCTGTGGCTAGAGGCATGGAGACCTCCAGAGTGTCTGTGCTAAAAGACACTGACTGTGAGCGGGCGAACCCGCAGTACTATATGGACTGTTTATTTTCCTGTTTTGTTACTTTGTGACAGAGAAGGCTGTGTTTTGTTTCCTTTGAAAGTGCAGTTTATGAATCCTGAATAAACCTGCCTTGGACATTTTAAAGAGACAGTGTCCTGTGCCTACCTCTAGCGCGGCTGATTGAGTACAAAATCCTACAATTGGGACTAGAAGCACGGGCACAAATCCCAAGGGGCAGTGTGACTGCTACAGGAAACCGTTTATGTTCTGGGTTTAGTTGGCCGTAAGCCAGCAAGTGACGCCGGACAAAATGAAAGACCTGCTTAAACATTTGTTGCAGGCACAGCAGGCTCAGCAAATGCAGCACCAGCAGAGAATGAAGTAGCACCTGCAGAGCCAGCAGAACAGGGGTGGACCTACCACCTGTGCAGCCCGTTCATTGAACGGGGGCCCCAAGGGAGAGGGGGCCCCTCCAGCCTCCAGCAGGGCCGCCATCAGGGCATGACTGTCCAGACTCCAGTATGGGGCCCGGCCGGTCGGGGCCCCCTTGGAGCCCCATTGGGGCCCCCCTCTTGTGCGTCTCCTCATGGGGCCCCCACAGGGCCGGCGTCAGCACCCGGCGCACATGGGCAAATGCCAGGGCCCTGAGCAGGCAGGGGGGGGGCCCTCACCGTCGGGCACCCCACGCGCTATGGGACCCGTGAGCGGAGGAGAGTGGTGTCAGGGCCCCAGCACAATACTTACCCCTCCCCGTGCACTGTGACGTCTCAGGTCAGAGGGCGCGGTGACGTCTGTACACCGCGCTCTCTCCTGAGTAGTCACAGAGCAGAGCGGGATGAGGCCGGTGACGCTGGAGTCCGGAGCAGCGGCAACAGGTGAGATGTGAGGTGAGTATTTGATTTTTTTTTTTTATTGTATGGAGGCCTGTGGCAATATAAGTGAGGGGGTGAGGTGGGTGTGTGTGACATCCTGCATGGGGCATTATAAGGGGGGGTGACATCCTGCATGGGGCATTATAAGGGAGGGGGTGTGTGTGACATCCTGCATGGGGCATTATATGGGAGGGGGGGTATGACATCCTGCATGGGGCATTATAAGCAAGGGGGGGTGTCATCCTGCATGGGGCATTATAAGGAGGGGTGACATCCTATATGGGGAGGAACAGCCTGCATGGGGCATTATGTGGGGGGAACAGCCTGCATGGGGCATTATGTGGGGGAACAGCCTGCGTGGGGCATTATGTGTGGGGAACAGCCTGCGTGGAGCATTATATGGGGGCCAGTATTCTGTATGGAGCGTTATATGGGGGCCAGTATCCTGCATGGAGTGTTATATGGGGGCCAGTATTCCATATGGAGCGTTATATGGGGGCCAGTATTCTGTATGGAGCATTTTATGGGGCCAGTATTCTGTATGGAGCATTATATGGGGGCCAGTATCCTGTATGGAGCATTTTATGGGGACCAGTATACTGTGTGGAGCGATTCGCTGGTTTCTGAGCTATTGTGGAATTTACAATAGATATCACTCATGTAATGTAAGAAGTGAAATCTTTGCATTGTACTATATATATATATTTCTCTTCGGTATCTGTGCATCATGAATCATGGTATGTGTTAAAGGGGCCCAGAGATGCAAGGGGGAATGAGAGATGCATGGGGGGGATGAGATGCACATTGGGGGGATGAGATATGCACGGGGGGGATGAGATGCACGGGGGGGATGAGAGCTGCACATGGGGGAGATGAGAGCTGCACATGGGGGAGATGAGAGCTGCACATGGGGGAGATGAGAGCTGCACATGGGGGAGATGAGAGCTGCACATGGGGGGATGAGAGCTGCACATAGGGGGGGATGAGAGATGCACGGGGGGGATGAGATGCACGGGGGGGATGAGATGCACATGGGGGGGATGAGAGCTGCACATGGGGGGGATGAGAGCTGCACATGGGGGGGATGAGAGCTGCACATGGTGGGGTGAGAGATGCACATGGGGGGTTATGTTTACATAACTTTGTTGCCCTATGAAGAGCAGGGGGGGGGGCCCAAAAATTTCTTGCACAGGGGCCCAGTACAGTCTGTGTCCGCCCCTGCAGCAGAACATACAGCAGCAGCAACGGGAGCAGCAGCAGGAGACAAATAGACTTCTTATGCAGCAAATCCAACAGCATCAAAGACAGATGGAACTCCTAGCAGAGCAGATCCATGGCAGGACAACCGCCCCACCCCCAGCTCCAGGTGATGACTCTCATGTGAGGTAAACGGTAAGAAGAGCATTACAAAAGATGACCGCGGGTGATGACGTCGAGGCGTCTTTGAGAGGGTGGCACAGCGGGAGAAATTGCCTCCGGAGCAGTGGGCGGAGGTTTTGGCGCCATATTTAATAGACGAGCTGCAGAAAGCCTATTATGACTTGGCCTTGCAGGATGCAAAAGAGTACATCAGATTAAAAATGGAGATCTAGGCGCGCTTGGGAGTGACTCTGACTGTCAGTGCGCAATGGGTGCACCACTGGGCCTATTGTAGTGACAAACTTCCCTAGTCCCAAATGTTCGACCTCCTACACCAGGTCCAAAAGTGGTTGCAACCTGAATCTTCCTCCCCAGCACAGATGGTGGAGAAGGTCGTCATAGACAAGTTCATACACTCCCTAACCGAAGCCTGAATAGACCTGCCTTGGACATTTTAAAGAGACAGTGTCCTGTGCCTACCTCTAACGTGGCTGAGTGAGTACAAAACCCTACTATATATATATATATATATATACAGTACAGACCAAAAGTTTGGATACAACTTCTCATGTAAAGATTTTTCTGTATTTTCATGACTATGAAAATTGTACATTCACACTGAAGGCATCAAAACTATGAATTAATACATGTGGAATTATATACTTAACAAAAAAAGTGTGAAACAACTGAAAATATGTCTTATATTCTAGGTTCTTCAAAGTAGCCACCTTTTGCTTTGATGACTGCTTTGCACACTCTTGGCATTCTCTTGATGAGCTTCAAGAGGTAGTCACCGAAAATGGTTTTCACTTCACAGGTGTGCCCTGTCAGGTTTAATAAGTGGGATTTCTTGCCTTATAAATGGGGTTGGGACCATCAGTTGTGTTGTGCAGAAGTCAAGTGGATACACAACTGATAGTCCTACTGAATAGACTGTTTGAATTTGTATTATGGCATGAGAAAAGCAGCTAAGTAAAGAAAAACAAGTGGCCATCAATACTTTAAGAAATGAGGGTCAGTCAGTCCGAAAAATTGGGCAAACTTTGAAAGTGTCCCCAAGTGCAGTTGCAAAAACCATGAAGCGCTACAAAGAAACTGGCTCACATGAGGACCGCCCCAGGAAAGGAAGACCAAGAGTCACCTCTGCTTCTGAGGATAAGTTTATCCGAGTCACCAGCCTCAGAAATCGCAGGTTAACAGCAGCTCAGATTCGAGACCAGGTCAATGCCACACAGCGTTCTGGCAGCAGACACATCTCTACAACAACTGTTAAGAGGAGACTTTGTGCAGCAGGCCTTCATGGTAAAATAGCTGCTAGGAAACCACTGCTAAGGACAGGCAACAAGCAGAAGAGACTTGTTTGAGCTAAAGAACACAAGGAATGGACCAGTGGAAATCTGTGCTTTGGTCTGATAAGTCCAAATTTGAGATCTTTGGTTCCAACCACTGTGTCTTTGTGCGACGCAGAAAAGGTGAACGGATGGACTCTACATGCCTGGTTCCCACCGTGAAGCATGGAGGAGGAGGTGTGATGGTGTGGGGGGTACTTTGCTGGTGACACTGTTGAGGATTTATTCAAAATTTAAGGCATACTGAAACAGCATGGCTACCACAGCATTTTGCAGAGGCATGCTATTCCATCTGATTTGCGTTTAGTTGCACCATAATTTATTTTTCAACAGGACAATGATCCCAAACACACCTCCAGGCTGTGTAAGGGCTATTTGACCAAGAAGGAGAGTGATGGGATGCTATGCCAGATGACCTGGCCTCCACAGTCACCAGACCTGAACCCAATCGAGATAGTTTGGGGTGAGCTGGACCGCAGAGTGAAGGCAAAAGGGCCAACAAGTGCTAAGCATCTCTGGGAACTCCTTCAAGATTGTTGGAAGGCCATTTCTGGTGACTACCTCTTGAAGCTCATCAAGAGAATGCCAAGAGTGTGCAAAGCAGTCATCAAAGCAAAAGGTGGCTACTTTGAAGAACCTAGAATATAAGACATATTTTCAGTTGTTTCACACTTTTTTGTTAAGTATATAATTCCACATGTGTTAAGTCATAGTTTTGATGCCTTCAGTGTGAATGTACAATTTTCATAGTCATGAAAATACAGAAAAACCTTTAAATGAGAAGGTGTGTTCAAACTTCTGGTCTGTACTGTATATATATCTATATATATATATATATATATATATATAGATATATATATATACATACACACTCTTCATGCTATCAATGATACTATTCATGGTTGTTGGAGGAGTGGTCTGCCACACTGAATGCACGTGAAAATTATCAAGATCTGCTGGTGCCAACTCCTTTTGCAACTGCTGACCAATGACCTCCTAGATGTGCTCAATGGGAGAGAGACAAGTCTGGAGACTCTGCAAGCCATAGTAGCACGTTTAGACTATGTAGGCTGCTCAAAGTAGCATGAGGAACACGCAGCCTGGTTTTGTATAACTACCGACCTCTTCTCACCACTGGATAAAGTTACCACTGTAGCCCTGCTTTGAGTGGTGAGAGGAATGCTGCAGTGGTGACTTCTTCCTGCGGAAAGAACAAGTCAGTAACTGGCATTAGTAGAACAATGCCAACTGTTTGCACCCCCGCATTGTGCAGAGCTCAATAGTGAACTCATCACGTTCTAAACACTACACACGGACTGAACTCAGTGTAAAGTCTCATTCAGTTGTCTCCAATGCATGGACATTTAAATAAGGTTTTACTGCTGCGTCTGCAAAGTGCAGCAGATGAGATGACTTTGTCACTGGCAACAGCTCTCTGCACATTCAACTTCAATGTACAGAGCGTTGTAGCCAGCGACAAAGTCATCTCTTCTGATGCATTTTGCAAACGCAACAAAGCAAAATCTAATAAAATATAAAATTAATTAACCCTTACAGTAAATACCATAAGCAGAAAAATAATCAAAATTCCCTACATTTTTTTAGCCACCTCACCTCCCTAAAAAAAATGCAATAATAAACGATCAAAATATTAAATGTACGCAAAAATGATATAAACAAAACTGTCTGCTCACCACGCAAAAAAACAAGCTCTAACATATCTCCAACTGACGGTCTCAGAAAATGGTGTCACAAACCAACATTAAATTAAAAAAAAAATCAGTGCAAGATTTTGCCATAATTATACTGATTACTGTAATCATACTGACTTGGAGAATCATGTTATCAAGTAATTTTTTTTTATCATGCAATGAATGTTGTAATTGACCCTTCCCCCTTAAAAAAAGAGGAATTGCATTTATTCACTGCATGTTTGTATTGCACGTTGAGGAAGGGACGCTATTTACATTTTTGCTTCAGTTAGCAGAAGAAAACAGAAATGGCCCTAACAGTAGTCTTCGGTGACATGGTCCATATGTCATTATCACATTGCAGTCACCAACAAAATGGATCTGCACAATGATCCTAAACTTCATCCTTCCTTATCCTTTTGCAAACACTCGGAAGAAGAAGGGAGATGTGACATCAGATATAGGCAAGCAGATCCTGCCCAAACTTACTGCAGTCATAATGCAAGCTAGCATTAAATGCACAGAACATCTGTGGTTAGTTCTCCAAGATGTTTGTGACACCCTCCCTGCCAAGTTCCTTCAAAAAGTGCGTGCAAGTGTACCTAGAAGAATTGAGGCTTTGATGCTGTTTTCAAGGTAAAGGGTAGTCAGTAGAGATGAGTGGTGTTCGACTCGAACTGTTAGGCAATATCAAATTCGAGCAGTTTTGGGCGGTGTGCGAGCCGTTCGGCGAACACGAACAATTGGAAAAAAATTCAGCTGTTCGAGGTTATGTTCGATAACTGTTCGTGCACCAAAATCATAACTGGATTTTTTCTCAGTAATGCTGAAAATTAATGTTAATACGCAGTTTGAGTGTACAGCGGGGTGGGGGGAGGGGCAGGGGATGGATCTCTGCATAAATGCTGTCAGCCTATCAGCGGCGCACACACGGAGCGAAGTGCTTTTTTTCACACAAGCAAGGGCATGTGTCATTGGCAGTGTATGTCACATGTCCTTGCCCTATAAGACCCAGCCATTTTCCCCTTCGCCACCATTTTCTCACTGCAGCAGCTGCGTGTTAGACGGCACCGCTGTTGCTGTGTGCGCTATACTTTCAGTGTTAATTTGAAGCCAATTTTCGCACAAATCTACAGATAGCTTGGGAGTAGGGAATAGTTGTGATTGCAGTCCTTTTGAGGACTAGGTTACATCATTTCCTACGACTTTTATCAGGCAGGTCTGTGCTCTTAAATAGAAAAGTTGGGAGTAAAGACTAATTGTAATTGCAGTCCTTTTGAGGGCTAGGTTACATCAGTTCCTATAACTTTTATCAGGCAGGTCTGTGCTCTTAAATAGATATGTTGGGAGTAAAGACTAATTGTAATTGCAGTCCTTTTGAGGGCTAGGTTACATGAGTTCCTATCACTTTTTGCCAGGCAGGTCTGTACCAGTGCTGTTCAAGTTTTTTTCACAGCATTTAGCTAAATCTAGCAAAGCAAATCCTTTTTGGTCTCTTGCAGTGTGTGTTAGTCAGTGCAGTAGACTATCTGTGCTGCAAGCTACACCACCTGTGTATAGAATACAATTTTTTTTACTGCACCTAGGGAAGTAAAACCTTTTGAGCAGAGCATCATTCTATTAGTTCACCTATACTAACCTCCACCAGGTTGCAAATTCAAAATAATTTTTATCTGCATCTAGCTCTGAAAAAATATTTTGGCTTCGGCTTGCAGCAGTGTGTAGGACTTGTTCTATTAGTCCATCTATACTAACCTCCACCAGGTTGCAAATTCAAAATAATTTTTATCTGCATCTAGCTCTGAAAAAATATTTTGGCTTCGGCTTTTAGCAGTGTGTGGGACTTGTTCTATTAGTCCATCTATACTAACCTCCACCAGGTTACAAATTCAAAATAATTTTTATCTGCATCTAGCTCTGAAAAAATATTTGGGCTTGGGCTTGTAGCAGTGTGTGGGACTTGTTCTATTAGTCCATCTATACTAACCTCCACCAGGTTGCAAATTCAAAATAATTTTTATCTGCATCTAGCTCTGAAAAAATATTTTGGCTTCGGCTTGTAGCAGTGTGTGGGACTTGTTCTATTAGTCCATCTATACTAACCTCCACCAGGTTGCAAATTCAAAATAATTTTTATCTGCATCTAGCTCTGAAAAAATAGTTTGGCTTCGGCTTGTAGCAGTGTGTGAGACTTGTTCTATTATTCCATCTATACTAACCTCCACCAGGTTGCAAATTCAAAATAATTTTTTTCTGCATCTAGCTCTGAAAAAATATTTTGGCTTCGGCTTGTAGCAGTGTGTGGGACTTGTTCTATTAGTCCATCTATACTAACCTCCACCAGGTTGCAAATTCAAAATAATTTTTATCTGCATCTAGCTCTGAAAAAATATTTTGGCTTCGGCTTGTAGCAGTGGGTGGGACTTGTTCTATTAGTCCATCTATACTAACCTCCACCAGGATGCAAATTCAAAATAATTTTTATCTGCATCTAGCTCTGAAAAATATTTTGGCTTCGGCTTGTAGCAGTGTGTGGGACTTGTTCTATTAGCCCATCTATACTAACCTCCACCAGGTTGCAAATTCAAAATAATTTTTATCTGCATCTAGCTCTGAAAAAATATTTTGGCTTTGGCTTGTAGCAGTGTGTGGGACTTGTTCTATTAGTCCATCTATACTAACCTCTACCAGGTTGCAAAGTCAAAATAATTTTTATCTGCATCTAGCTCTGATAAAATATTTTGGCTTCGGCTTGTAGCAGTGTGTGGGACTTGTTCTATTAGTTCATCTATAGTAACCTCCACCAGGTTTCAAATTCAAAATAATTTTTATCTGCATCTAGCTCTGAAAAAATATTTTGGCTTTGGCTTGTAGCAGTGTGTGGGACTTGTTCTATTAGTCCATCTATACTAACCTCCACCAGGTTGCAAATTCAAAATAATTTTTATCTGCATCTAGCTCTGAAAAAAATATTTGGGCTTGGGCTTGAAGTAGTGTGTGGGACTTGTTCTATTAGTCCATCTATACTAACCTCCACCATGTTGCAAATTCAAAATAATTTTTATCTGCATCTAGCTCTGAAAAAATATTTTGGCTTCGGCTTGTAGCAGTGTGTGGGACTTGTTCTATTAGTCCATCTATACTAACCTCCACCAGGTTTCAAATTCAAAATAATTTTTATCTGCATCTAGCTCTGAAAAAATATTTTGGCTTCGGCTTGCAGCAGTGTGTAGGACTTGTTCTATTAGTCCATCTATACTAACCTCCACCAGGTTGCAAATTCAAAATAATTTTTATCTGCATCTAGCTCTGAAAAAATATTTTGGCTTCGGCTTTTAGCAGTGTGTGGGACTTGTTCTATTAGTCCATCTATACTAACCTCCACCAGGTTACAAATTCAAAATAATTTTTATCTGCATCTAGCTCTGAAAAAATATTTGGGCTTGGGCTTGTAGCAGTGTGTGGGACTTGTTCTATTAGTCCATCTATACTAACCTCCACCAGGTTGCAAATTCAAAATAATTTTTATCTGCATCTAGCTCTGAAAAAATATTTTGGCTTCGGCTTGTAGCAGTGTGTGGGACTTGTTCTATTAGTCCATCTATACTAACCTCCACCAGGTTGCAAATTCAAAATAATTTTTATCTGCATCTAGCTCTGAAAAAATATTTTGGCTTCGGCTTGTAGCAGTGTGTGAGACTTGTTCTATTATTCCATCTATACTAACCTCCACCAGGTTGAAATTCAAAATAATTTTTTTCTGCATCTAGCTCTGAAAAAATATTTTGGCTTCGGCTTGTAGCAGTGTGTGGGACTTGTTCTATTAGTCCATCTATACTAACCTCCACCAGGTTGCAAATTCAAAATAATTTTTATCTGCATCTAGCTCTGAAAAAATATTTTGGCTTCGGCTTGTAGCAGTGGGTGGGACTTGTTCTATTAGTCCATCTATACTAACCTCTACCAGGTTGCAAAGTCAAAATAATTTTTATCTGCATCTAGCTCTGATAAAATATTTTGGCTTCGGCTTGTAGCAGTGTGTGGGACTTGTTCTATTAGTTCATCTATAGTAACCTCCACCAGGTTTCAAATTCAAAATAATTTTTATCTGCATCTAGCTCTGAAAAAATATTTTGGCTTTGGCTTGTAGCAGTGTGTGGGACTTGTTCTATTAGTCCATCTATACTAACCTCCACCAGGTTGCAAATTCAAAATAATTTTTATCTGCATCTAGCTCTGAAAAAAATATTTGGGCTTGGGCTTGAAGTAGTGTGTGGGACTTGTTCTATTAGTCCATCTATACTAACCTCCACCATGTTGCAAATTCAAAATAATTTTTATCTGCATCTAGCTCTGAAAAAATATTTTGGCTTCGGCTTGTAGCAGTGTGTGGGACTTGTTCTATTAGTCCATCTATACTAACCTCCACCAGGTTTCAAATTCAAAATAATTTTTATCTGCATCTAGCTCTGAAAAAATATTTTGGCATCGGCTTGTAGCAGTGTGTGGGACTTGCTCTATTAGTCCATATATACTAACCTCCACCAGGTTGCAAATTCAAAATAATTTTTATCTGCATCTAGCTCTGAAAAAATATTTTGGCTTCGGCTTGTAGCAGTGTGTGGGACTTGTTCTATTAGTCCATCTATATTAACCTCCACCAGGTTGCAAATTCAAAATAATTTTTATCTGCATCTAGCTCTGAAAAAATATTTTGGCTTCGGCTTGTAGCAGTGTGTGGGACTTATTCTATTAGTCCATCTATACTAACTTCCACTAGGTTGCAAATTCAAAATAATTTTTATCTGCATCTAGCTCTGAAAAAATATTTTGGCTTCGGCTTGTAGCAGTGTGTGGGACTTGTTCTATTAGTCCATCTATACTAACCTCCACCAGGTTTCAAATTCAAAATAATTTTTATCTGCATCTAGCTCTGAAAAAATATTTTGGCATCGGCTTGTAGCAGTGTGTGGGACTTGCTCTATTAGTCCATATATACTAACCTCCACCAGGTTGCAAATTCAAAATAATTTTTATCTGCATCTAGCTCTGAAAAAATATTTTGGCTTCGGCTTGTAGCAGTGTGTGGGACTTGTTCTATTAGTCCATCTATATTAACCTCCACCAGGTTGCAAATTCAAAATAATTTTTATCTGCATCTAGCTCTGAAAAAATATTTTGGCTTCGGCTTGTAGCAGTGTGTGGGACTTATTCTATTAGTCCATCTATACTAACTTCCACTAGGATGCAAATTCAAAATCATTTTTATCTGCATCTAGCTCTGAAAAAATATTTTGGCTTCGGCTTGTAGCAGTGTGTGGACTTGTTCTATTAGTCCATCTATACTAACCTCCACCAGGTTGCAAATTCAAAATAATTTTTATTTGCATCTAGCTCTGAAAAAATATTTTGCTTCGGCTTGTAGCAGTGGGTGGGACTTGTTCTATTAGTCCATCTATACTAACCTCCACCATGATGCAAATTCAAAATAATTTTTATCTGCATCTAGCTCTGAAAAAATATTTTGGCTTCGGCTTGTAGCAGTGTGTGGGGACTTGTTCTATTAGCCCATCTATACTAACCTCCACCAGGTTGCAAATTCAAAATAATTTTTATCTGCATCTAGCTCTGATAAAATATTTGGCTTTGGCTTGTAGCAGTGTGTGGGACTTGTTCTATTAGTCCATCTATACTAACCTCCACCAGGTTGCAAAGTCAAAATAATTTTTATCTGCATCTAGCTCTGAAAAAATATTTTGCTTCTGCTTTTAGCAGTGTGTGGGACTTTGTTCTAATAGTCCATCTACTAACCTCCACCAGGTTGCAAATTCAAAATAATTTTTATCTGCATCGAGCTCTGAAAAAATATTTTGGCTTCGGCTGTAGCAGTGTGTGGGACTTGTTCTATTAGTCCATCTATACTAACCTCCACCAGGTTGCAAATTCAAAATAATTTTTATCTGCATCGAGCTCTGAAAAAATATTTTGGCTTCGGCTTGTAGCAGTGTGTGGGACTTGTTCTATTAGTCATCTATATAACCTCCACCAGGTTCAAATTCAAAATAATTTTTATCTGCATCTAGCTCTGAAAAAATATTTTGGCTTTGGCTTGTAGCAGTGTGTGGGACTTGTTTCTATTCGTCCATCTATACTAACCTCCACCAGGTTGCAAATTCAAAATAATTTTTATCTGCATCTAGCTCTGAAAAAAAATATTTGGGCTTGGGCTTGAAGTAGTGTGTGGGGACTTGTTCTATTAGTCCATCTATACTAACCTCCACCATGTTGCAAATTCAAAATAATTTTTATCTGCATCTAGCTCTGAAAAAATATTTTGGCTTCGGCTTGTAGCAGTGTGTGGGACTTGTTCTATTAGTCCATCTATACTAACCTCCACCAGGTTTCAAATTCAAAATAATTTTTTATCTGCATCTAGCTCTGAAAAAATATTTTGGCATCGGCTTGTAGCAGTGTGTGGGACTTGTTCTATTAGTCCATCTATACTAACCTCCACCAGGTTGCAAATTCAAAATAATTTTTATCTGCATCTAGCTCTGAAAAAATATTTTGGCTTCGGCTTGCAGCAGTGTGTGGGACTTGTTTTTATTAGTCCATCTCTACTAACCCTCCACAAGGTTGCAAATTCAAATTAATTTTATCTGCATCTAGCTCTGAAAAAATATTTTGGCTTTGGCTTGTAGCAGTGTGTGGGACTTGTTCTATTAGTCCATCCATACTAACCTCCACCAGGTTGCAAATTCAAAATAATTTTTATCTGCATCTAGCTCTGAAAAAATATTTTGGCTTCGGCTTGTAGCAGTGTGTGGGACTTGTTCTATTAGCCCATCTATAGTAACCTCCACCAGGTTTCAAATTCAAAATAATTTTTATCTGCATCTAGCTCTGAAAAAATATTTTGGCTTCGGCTTGTAGCAGTGTGTGGGACTTGTTCTATTAGTTCATCTATACTAACCTCCACCAGGTTGCAAATTCAAAATAATTTTTATCTGCATCTAGCTGTGAAAAAATATTTGGCTTCGGCTTGTAGCAGTGTGTGGGACTTGTCTATTAGTCCATCTATACTAACCTCCACCAGGTTGCAAATTCAAAATAATTTTTATCTGCATCTAGCTCTGAAAAAATATTTTGGCTTCGGCTTGTAGTCAGTGTGTGGGACTTGTTCTATTAGTCCATCTATACTAACTTCCACTAGGTTGCAAATTCAAAATAATTGTTATCTGAATCTAGCTCTGAAAAAATATTTTGGCTTCGGCTTGTAGCAGTGGGTGGGAGACTTGTTCTATTAGTCCATCTATACTAACCTCCACCAGATGCAAATTCAAAATAATTTTTATCTGCATCTAGCTCTGAAAAAATATTTTGGCTTCGGCTTGTAGCAGTGTGTGGGACTTGTTCTATTAGTCCATCTATACTAACCTCCACCAGGATGCAAATTCAAAATAATTTTTATCTGCATCTAGCTCTGAAAAAATATTTTGGCTTCGGCTTGTAGCAGTGTGTGGGACTTGTTCTATTAGCCCATCTATACTAACCTCCACCAGGTTGCAAATTCAAAATAATTTTTATCTGCATCTAGCTCTGATAAAATATTTTGGCTTTGGCTTGTAGCAGTGTGTGGGACTTGTTCTATTAGTCCATCTATACTAACCTCCACCAGGTTGCAAAGTCAAAATAATTTTTATCTGCATTTAGCTCTGAAAAAATATTTTTGCTTCTGCTTTTAGCAGTGTGTGGGACTTGTTCTATTAGTCCATCTATACTAACCTCCACCAGGTTGCAAATTCAAAATAATTTTTATCTGCATCTAGCTCTGAAAAATATTTTGGCTTCGGCTTGTAGCAGTGTGTGGGACTCGTTCTATTAGTCCATTTATACTAAACGCCACCATGTTGCAAATTCAAAATAATTTTTATCTGCATCTAGCTCTGAAATAATATTTTGGCTTCGGCTTGTAGCAGTGTGTGGACTTGTTCTATATCCATCTATACTACCTCCACCAGGTTGCAAATTCAAAATAATTTTTATCTGCATCTAGCTCTGAAAAAATATTTTGGCTTCGGCTTGTAGCAATGTGTGGGACTTGTTCTATTAGTCCATCTATACTAACGTCCACAAGGTTGCAAATTCAAAATAATTTTTATCTGCATCTAGCTCTGAAAAATATTTTGGCTTCGGCTTGTAGCAGTGTGTGGGACTTGTTCTATTAGTCCATCTATAGTAACCTCCACCAGGTTTCAAATTCAAAATAATTTTTTATCTGCATCTTTCTCTGACAAAATATTTTGGCTTTGGCTTGTAGCAGTGTGTGGGACTTGTTCTATTAGTCCATCTATACTAACCTCCACCAGGTTGCAAATTCAAAATAATTTTTATCTGCATCTAGCTCTGAAAAAATATTTGGGCTTGGGCTTGTAGCAGTGTGTGGGACTTGTTCTATTAGTCCATCCATACTAACCTCCACCAGGTTGCAAATTCAAAATAATTTTTATCTGCATCTAGCTCTGAAAAAATATTTTGGCTTCGGCTTGTAGCAGTGTGTGGGACTTGTTCTATTAGCCCATCTATAGTAACCTCCACCAGGTTTCAAATTCAAAATAATTTTTATCTGCATCTAGCTCTGAAAAAATATTTTGGCTTCGGCTTGTAGCAGTGTGTGGGACTTGTTCTATTAGTTCATCTATACTAACCTCCACCAGGTTGCAAATTCAAAATAATTTTTATCTGCATCTAGCTGTGAAAAAATATTTTGGCTTCGGCTTGTAGCAGTGTGTGGGACTTGTTCTATTAGT
Source organism: Phyllobates terribilis (assembly GCF_046119375.1). Lineage (NCBI taxonomy): Eukaryota > Metazoa > Chordata > Amphibia > Anura > Dendrobatidae > Phyllobates > Phyllobates terribilis. The sequence continues at coordinate 14,542 of NW_027372052.1, forward strand.
CCATCTATACTAACCTCCACCAGGTTGCAAATTCAAAATAATTTTTATCTGCATCTAGCTCTGAAAAAATATTTTGGCTTCGGCTTGTAGCAGTGTGTGGGACTTGTTCTATTAGTCCATCTATACTAACTTCCACTAGGTTGCAAATTCAAAATAATTGTTATCTGAATCTAGCTCTGAAAAAATATTTTGCTTTCGGCTTGTAGCAGTGTGTGGGACTTGTTCTATTAGTCCACTATACTAACCTCCACCAGGTTGCAAATTCAAAATAATTTTTATCTGCATCTAGCTCTGAAAAAATATTTTGGCTTCGGCTTGTAGCAGTGTGTGGGGACTTGTTCTATTAGTCCATCTATACTAACCTCCACCAGGATGCAAATTCAAAATAATTTTTATCTGCATCTAGCTCTGAAAAAATATTTTGGCTTCGGCTTGTAGCAGTGTGTGGGACTTGTTCTATTAGCCCATCTATACTAACCTCCACCAGGTTGCAAATTCAAAATAATTTTTATCTGCATCTAGCTCTGATAAAATATTTTGGCTTTGGCTTGTAGCAGTGTGTGGGACTTGTTCTATTAGTCCATCTATACTAACCTCCACCAGGTTGCAAAGTCAAAATAATTTTTATCTGCATTTAGCTCTGAAAAAATATTTTTGCTTTCTGCTTTAGCAGTGTGTGGGACTTGTTCTATTAGTCCATCTATACTAACCTCCACCAGGTTGCAAATTCAAAATAATTTTTATCTGCATCTAGCTCTGAAAAAATATTTTGGCTTCGGCTTTAGCAGTGTGTGGGACTCGTTCTATTAGTCCATTTATACTAAACGCCACCATGTTGCAAATCAAAATAATTTTATCTGCATCTAGCTCTGAAATAATATTTTGGCTTCGGCTTGTAGCAGTGTGTGGGACTTGTTCTATTAGTCCATCTATACTAACCTCCACCAGGTTGCAAATTCAAAATAATTTTATCTGCATCTAGCTCTGAAAAAATATTTTGGCTTCGGCTTGTAGCAAGTGTGGGACTTGTTCTATTAGTCCATCTATACTAACGTCCACAAGGTTGCAAATTCAAAATAATTTTTATCTGCATCTAGCTCTGAAAAAATATTTTGGCTTCGGCTTGTAGCAGTGTGTGGGACTTGTTCTATTAGTCCATCTATAGTAACCTCCACCAGGTTTCAAATTCAAAATAATTTTTATCTGCATCTTTCTCTGAAAAAATATTTTGGCTTTGGCTTGTAGCAGTGTGTGGGACTTGTTCTATTAGTCCATCTATACTAACCTCCACCAGGTTGCAAATTCAAAATAATTTTTATCTGCATCTAGCTCTGAAAAAAATATTTGGGCTTGGGCTTGTAGCAGTGTGTGGGACTTGTTCTATTAGTCCATCTATACTAACCTCCACCAGGTTGCAAATTCAAAATAATTTTTATCTGCATCTAGCTCTGAAAAAATATTTTGGCTTCGGCTTGTATCAGTGTGTGGGACTTGTTCTATTAGTCCATCTATACTAACCTCCACCAGGTTGCAAATTCAAAATAATTTTTATCTGCATCTAGCTCTGAAAAAATATTTTTGCTTCGGCTTGTAGCAGTGGGTGGGACTTGTTCTATTTGTCCATCTATACTAGCCTCCACCAGGATGCAAATTCAAAATAATTTTTATCTGCATCTAGCTCTGAAAAAATATTTTGGCTTCGGCTTGTAGCAGTGTGTGGGACTTGTTCTATTAGTCCATCTATACTAACCTCCACCAGGTTGCAAATTCAAAATAATTTTTATCTGCATCTAGCTCTGATAAAATATTTTGGCTTTGGCTTGTAGCAGTGTGTGGGACTTGTTCTATTAGTCCATATATACTAACCTCCACCAGGTTGCAAAGTCTAAATAATTTTTATCTGCATCTAGTTTTGAAAAAATATTTTTGCTTCTGCTTTTAGCAGTGTGTGGGACTTGTTCTATTAGTCCATCTATACTAACCTCCACCAGGTTGCAAATTCAAAATAATTTTTATCTGCATCTAGCTCTGAAAAAAATATTTGGGCTTGGGCTTGAAGTAGTGTGTGGGACTTGTTCTATTAGTCCATCTATACTAACCTCCACCATGTTGCAAATTCAAAATAATTTTTATCTGCATCTAGCTCTGAAAAAATATTTTGGCTTCGG